>NC_069507.1:188550962-188850962 GCF_027579735.1 Bombina bombina | reverse complement strand
TCCACTTCTTTGTCTTCCAGATGCCTTCAGAATCTAATTCCCCATATCGCCTCCTATCAAAAGAAAAATACAAAAACAACTTCCCACGGATCATACCCACACAATTACCTACAGTAACTACCTCTTTCTTAAAAATCAAAATATTACGCACATCCCACAACACCTCCTTCACACAACATGCCAACAACCATATCAATCTTGCTTTCTCTTTTTCCACACCACTTCCACACAAACCATACATCATCATATTAAAAGTAAAAAACTGCACTCCAGTCAAACCCTTAATCATCCTTTTCAAACTTCTCCAAACATCCCTAGCATACTCACAATTCCAAAACAAATTACTAACACTCTCGCTTTGACAACAACCATCTCTAGGACACACTTCTGAAGCCACTAAACGAGGCATTCTCTGAAAATCCCTTGTTGGCAAACACTTATGCACACTCATCCAACTAATATCTTTCTGCCTATTCATCAAATACTTATTACACACATTTTTCCATACCAACACACATTCATTTTGATTCAAACCCCCAATCAACTCAAGACCTTCCTTCTTCTGCAACATTTTCAACACCATTCTGTTTGCACACCACATCTCCCTACTAACATTCTCCAAACCATATTTTTTACATAAAACCACTGAACAGCAAAACATACCGGGTTCTTTCTATCAATCTCAAATAAACCATATTGTCTTAAAACATTTCCACAAGCATACTTTACCATACAACCAGCCATGCTATCCTTACCACTCAGAACCACACACCTACTAACATATTTCACAGTCAAAAATCTCTCCACATTTGGAAAACCCTTACCACCAACATTCTTACTCTTAACAACAACATCTCTTTTCAAACGCTCCATACCAGAACTCCAGTAAAAAGAAAACAACACTCTCAAAATTCTCAGAAAAATCCTCTCAGGTGGCAGAAAAACTAACGCCAAATATAACATAATAGGGATCAAAACCGATTTAATAACTAACATTTTTCCTTCCAAAGATAAAGTCCTTAAAGACCAAAACTGAAGTTTTCTACTCACTTTATCAAAAACATTCTCCCAACTTTCCAAGCCTTTCAAATCCACATCAAATTTCACACCCAACACCTCAATTGCACCTTCAGTCACAGGCCATCCACAGGAATAAATCTCCCTATCATTACCAAAAACTTTAACTTTACACTTATTCCAATTAACTCTGAAACCACTTGCCATACAAAAACATTCAACTAAAGTTTTCACCCTCCTCAAACCAGCCTGAGTCTCACATACCACACTCACATCATCCATATACCCAATCACTTTTAAACACCTTCCATTACTACCAGGAACACTCACACCTCTAACTAATTTATCCTTCCTCAAACTAGTTAATAATGGCTCAATGACAGATACAAATAACACAGGAGACAAAGGACATCCTTGACCTACTCCAGATTTAACACAAAATTACTCAGTCAAAAAACCATTAACCTGACTCATAATATCACTATACAACTATACAAACATTTAAACCATCCAATAATCTTACCAGAAAAACCTAAACGTTCTAAAACATGAAACATAAAATCATGCACTACCCTATCATACGCTTTTTCAAAATCCACAATAGCAACAGCAACAGACCTCATCCTCTCCCTCACATACCACAGTACATCGCGTAGTAACACACTTTCAGAAATCTGACGCCCAGGAACAGCACACACTTGCTCTTCACCCACAACCTTACCAATCACTCCACGCATTCTATTTGCCAACACCTTTGCAATAACCTTATAGTCAACATTCAACAACGTAATCGGCCTCCAATTCCTCAAATCTCTCTTATCACCCTTTTTAAATAACAAAACAATCAAACCTTTCCTCATTGAAACAGGCAAAACATTCATTCTAAAAACAAACTTACAAACATCCAACATATCCACCCCAATCAAATTCCAAAAACAAGCATAAAATTCAACAGGCAAACCATCACAACCAGGTACCTTCCCATTCTTAAAACTCCTAACAACCTCTGCAATCTCATCCAAACTTAGATCACTTTCTAACAAATCATTATCATATTTTTCCAACTTAACCTCAATGTCTTCCAACAACTCATTTTCCAATAAAACATCTCTTGTTTTTTCTTTATACAGCTCACTGTAAAACTCATGAACTTCACGCAAAACACCATCCGTACCATTAACTTCACACTCAACCTTATCAAAAACACTAACAAAACCAGTCTTTCCTTCAAAAGTTTCTTAAAAAAATATTTACTACAAGACTCATCCTTTTCCATTTTCTCCAATCTTGCCATAAAAAAAATTCTCTTTCCTTTTTCATGCATACACTTTTTAATTATCTTTCTTGCTTCAGCAATTTCCTCATGCACATCAATACCACAATTTCTCAATTCATACAAATACAACAACCTCAGATACCATTTATCATACAACTCCCTTTCCATTCTAGCTTTCTCATAGCCTTTCTTAATAAAAAAACCTCTTTATTTCCACCTTCAACCATTCCCACCACATAAGCACATTACTAAAATCACATTTTCTTTCATGCCACCTTTCATACATCCAAACAAACTGACGCTTAAACTTCTCATCTTCTAACAAATCCACATTCAGTTCCCAAACACCCTTACCATACTTGATCTTCAAATCACAATTCACCTTACACATCAAAAGGGCATGATCCGTAAAGGGCATCCGCTTTAAAGAAAAATCATCAACACATAAAAATTTAGATAAAAAACAAAAATCAATTCGAAATTTTATCCCACCACTATCACTAAAGAAAGTAAAACCCTCCCCTGAAAAAAAACAGACCCGAAGGCATCCTTCAAACTGAAAGATTTAAGCAAATCAAGTAAAAACTTCCCTGAGCTATCCACCCTACAATCACTCCCACCCTCTCTGTCCCCATTCTTAATAATACAATTAAAATCCCCAACCAAAAAAGTTGGCTCTCGACCTGGCAGAAAAAACTTTAAAGTTTCAAAATTAAGCAAACGTTCTACCCTATTTGGAGAAGCATATACATTAAACAAACGAAAAACAGTCCGACAAGAACTAAAACTAACCAAAAGTACCCGACCTGGGACAATATGAACTACATTAAGGATAGAAAAACTAAACCCCTTAAACAAAACTCCCACCCCCCATTCCTATCAGAAGAACAAGACCATACAGATAATAATTTAAAAATTGCAGCTCTCCTTGCTATAGTTGTCATACACCTGACATTAAGGGAAGAAATGGTCAGAAACATCACAAAAATAAATTAAAGATAAACAAAAAAAAAAAGAAATAACATCAGGACTTCTTCTTTCCTTTCCTTTTCTTAGGACTCAAAGGAGATCCTTTAAATCTGCCTCTGTGACGTTCCGACCTCCTAGGCTCCCCCTTGCCAGCCTCATAACCAGTAACTTCAGCAAGTTGGTTCACATCTCTTTTATCTAGATAACCAACAAAAGAGGCATCAGAAAAGTTACCTATACACTGACTTGAGTCAGAAGGAACATCTTTATAAGAGACAGAAGGAAACTCTGAAATTAAAGAGTCAGCATCACTTGTGGTATCTGGATCTGCACCCTTAACTACTGGAAGATCCAAATCAGGACTCTCCCATCCATCAGAATCTGCATCTTTTTTTTCGCTTGGAGGCAGATTTTTTCCCTTCAGTGTCCATATCCTCCTCAGAACTAGAGGACACAACAGCAGACCAATCAATGATCTCCCCTTCACCAAGAACAGCATCAGGAGCAGGATCACAAGATGACTCAGTGAAGGAAAAATTCTCTGTCCCAGGAACAGCAACAGTATCATCCACAGAATTGGGCAACAGGGCTTCAAGAACATCTGAAGCAGCTATCACATTAGATGTAGCAAGATCCACCTCATGAAGATGAGATTGGGCTTCCTCCACCTTCTCAGCCACAGGAACCACCACAGGAGCATCAGACACCTCTCCGACAGGGACCCCAACTGCAGATTTCTTACACAAAAGAGGTAATATAGAGTTCAATGCCTCATCAGAGACCTCCTCCTCATTCACAGATGGCTGAACTGCAACTGAAGATGTTTTTTTTGCAACATCAGCATAGGAAGGCTTTACTCTATCAAGCCCCTGCAACATCATCAAAGGACACATTCTGCAAAGATGACTTGAAGAATCACACAGGTCACAGGTCCGGCGTTTACTACAGTGGGCAACAAGGTGATCCTCCTAACCGCAATTTCGACATCTGGCACCTGAGCAATTTTCAGCAATGTGACCAAACAGGTTGCAACTATGGCAAAAAAGAGGCATGTCATCATAGTATAGGAAACCTCTATTTCCACCAATGGCGAAAGTCTGTAGAGGGTGTTTCTTTCCACCAATACCTAATTCATCTGGCACAAACCGCACCCAGAACCTGCGCTTTCCATTGAAAGTCCCAAACTGATTCTTCAGCTTGCTACCTCCTTGAACATCATAAAAGTAGCGACAAAGAAACAGACAAATTTCCACATCAGTGACCCAAGGGTTGTACATATGTACTGTCACCGGGATTCTTCTCTCCCTCTGCACACAGGCAACAAATTTCATACCAACCAACTCTGGAGCAGCAGCCATATCAATAGTCCGTTGATAGCAGGTCTGTAAATAATGCTCATCGGTGAAAGCCACATCAAAAATCCCTCTTGAAGGGAATGACTGAACACAATGCAAACTTGCTCTTGGCATCTTCAAAACACTCTCCAAAACCACCTGCTGGACATGAGCCAAACCAATCTTCTCTCGAAAGTCCTCAGAAATCAACACCCAAAGTGTATGGGAACATTTGGCACATTGGTAGCCATATTTGCCCTATTGCCTCTTTAGGCTGGATTTCAGAGCGCCCCCCCAAAAGCAGCATGTGGTTGAAGTCCAGGGACGTTACCACAAAGCCAAGGGGATAGCCCTACTACCCAGTTGCTCTACGCCTAAGGAGTAGCCACCCCACCCCAACAGCAGCAGGAGCCCAAACCCCAAAGGGAAAGGACCCCAGGCTGAAGGAGCAGGTCTCCAGGCAGCAAATCTTTCAACCAAGACCAAGCACAGAAAACTGCTCTTGATCCAAGGCAAAGGCCCGAGAAGCAACCTCAGCTGATTATTTCAGCCTATTGTGGGCCTCATCAGTGAGGTACAGCCATATTCTTCTAAGCACATTGGGCAAGGAGTCCACGTCTGGTTTCCCCCATCACCCATAGGGAGACTATCCCCAGGATGGATTTCTCTCTAGTCTCCCTATGTGAAAAAGGGTAACCCAGACGTGGACCCCTTGCTCAGTGTGCTTAGTGGAACACTGCTACACCTCACTAACGAGGCCCAATGAAGGCCGAAACAATCGTCTGGGGTTGCTTATCATTTCAGCGCTGTAATTGGTGGGGTCAGAGTGATATACTACAGAAGAAAAAAAGCATTACTGGGCTAAAAGAAATTGCACCCAGGTGGTGAATCGCCATAGAACAGGCTAACAATGATGTTGAGCTGGTTGTTCATTCCTGTGAGTGCATTTCTCTCTAGTCTCCCTATGAGAAAAAGGGTAACCCAGACATGGACCCCTTGCTCAGTGTGCTTAGAGGAATACTGCTACACCTCACTGATGAGGCCCAATGAAGGCAGAAATGATCATCTGGGGTTGCTGTGTTCCTGGTTCAGAGAGGAGCTGCCTGGCATTTCAGCGTTGGACTGGCCGTAATGGGTGGGGTCAGACTGATATACTACAGGAGAAAAAAAGCATTACTGGGCTAAAAGAAGTTGCACCCAGGTGGTGAATCGAGATAGAACAGGATAACAATGATTTTGAGCTGGTTGTTCGTTCCTGTGAGTGCATTTCTCTCTAGTCTCCCTATGTGAAAAAGGGTAACCCAGACGTGGACCCCTTGCTCAGTGTGCTTAGAAGAATACTGCTACACCTCACTGATGAGGCCCAATGAAGGACGAAATGATCGTCTGGAGTTACCTGGTATTTCAGTGCTAGACTGGCCGTAATGGGTGGGGTCAGACTGCTATACTACAGGAGAATTCTACTCTGTGAAAAGCATTACTGGGCTAAAAGAAGTTGCACCCAGGTGATGAGTTTCCATAGAACAGGCTAACAATGATATTGAGCTGGTTGTTCGTTCCTGTGAGTGCATTTCTCTCTAGTCTCCCTATGTGAAAAAGAGTAATCCAGATGTGGACCCCTTGCTCAGTGTGCTTAGAGGAATACTGCTACACCTCACTGACGAGGCCCAATGAAGGCCGAAATGATCGTCTGCGGTTGATGTGTTCCTTGTTCAGAGAGGTGTTGCCTGGTATTTCAGCGCTGGACTGGACGGGGTCAGACTGATATACTACAGGAGAATTCTACTCTGTGAAAAGCATTACTGGGCTAAAAGAAGTTGCACCCAGGGGGTGAATCGCTATAGAAAAGGCTAACAATGATATTGAGCTGGTTGTTCATTTCTGTGAGTGCATTTCACTGTAGTCTCCCTATGTGAAAAAGGGTAACCCAGACGTGGACCCCTTGCTCAGTGTGCTTAGAGGAATACTGCTACACCTCACTGACAAGGCCCAATAAAGGCCGAAACGATTGTCTGTGGTTGCTGTGTTCCTTGTTCAGAGAGGAGTTGCCTCGTATTTCAGCGCTGGACTGGCTGTAATGGGCGGGCTCAGACTGATATACTACAGGAGAATTCTACTCTGTGAAAAGCATTACTGGGCTGAAAGAAGTTGCACCCAGGTGGTGAATCGCCATAGAAAAGACTAACAATGATATTGAGCTGGTTGTTCGTTCCTGTGAGTGCATTTCTCTCTAATCTCCCTATGTGAAAAAGGGTAATCCAGACGTGGACCCCTTGCTCAGTGTGCTTAGAGGAATACTGCTACACCTCACTGATGAGGCCCAATGAAGGCCGAAATGATCGTCTGGGGTTACTGTGTTCCTGGTTCAGAGAGGAGTTGCCTGGTATTTCAGCGCTGGACTGTCCGTAATGGGCGAGGTCAGACTGATATACTACAGGAGAATTCTACTCTGTGAAAAGCATTACTGGGCTAAAAGAAGTTGCACCCAGGTGGTAAATCACCATAGAACAGGCTAACAATGATATTGAGCTGGTTGTTCGTTCATGTGAGTGCATTTCTCTCTAGTCTCCCTATGTGAAAAAGGGTAACCCAGACGTGGACCCCTTGCTCAGTGTGCTTTGAGGAATACTGCTACTCCTCACTGATGAGGCCCAATGAAGGCTGAAATGATTGTCGGGGGTTGCTCTGTTCCTTGTTCAGAGGGGAGTTGCCTGGTATTTCAGCGCTGGACTGGCTGTAATGGGCGGGGTCAAACTGATATTCTACAGGAGAATTCTACTCTGTGAAAAGCATTACTGGGTTAAAGGAAGTTGCTCCCAGGTGGTGAATCGCCATAAAACAGGCTAACAATTATATTGAGCTGGTTGTTCGTTCCTGTGAGTGCATTTCTCTCTAGTCTCCCTATGTGAAAAAGGGTAACCCAAATGTGGACCCCTTGCTCAGTGTGCTTAGAGGGATATAGCTACACCTCACTGACAAGGCCCAATGAAGGCTGAAACGATCGTCTGGGGTTGCTGTGTTCCTGGTATTTCAGCGCTGGGCTGACCGTAATGGGTGGGGTCAGACTGATATACTACAGGAGAATTCTACTCTGTGAAAAGCATTTTTGGGCTAAAAGAAGTTGCACCTAGGTGGTGAATTGCCATAGAACAGGCTAACAATGATATTGAGCTGATTGTTCGTTCCTGTGAGTGCATTTCTCTCTGGTCTCCCTATGTGAAAAAGGGTAAACCAGACGTGGACCCCTTGCTCAGTGTGCTTAGAGGAATACTGCTACACCTCACTGATGAGGCCCAATGAAGGCTGAAACGATTGTCTGTGGTTGCTGTGTTCCTTGTTCAGAGAGGAGTTGCCTTGTATTTCAGCGCTGGACTGGCTGTAATGGGCGGGCTCAGACTAATATACTACAGGAGAATTCTACTCTGTGAAAAGCATTACTGGGCTAAAAGAAGTTGCACCCAGGTGGTGAATCGCCATAGAAAAGACTAACAATGATATTGAGCTGGTTGTTCGTTCCTGTGAGTGCATTTTTCTCTAATCTCCCTATGTGAAAAAGGGTAATCCAGACGTGGACCCCTTGCTCAGTGTGCTTAGAGGAATACTGCTACACCTCACTGATGAGGCCCAATGAAGGCCGAAATGATCGTCTGGGGTTACTGTGTTCCTGGTTCAGAGAGGAGTTACCTGGTATTTCAGCGCTGGACTGTCCGTAATGGGCGAGGTCAGACTGATATACTACAGGAGAATTCTACTCTGTGAAAAGCATTACTGGGCTAAAAGAAGTTGCACCCAGGTGGTAAATCACCATAGAACAGGCTAACAATGATATTGAGCTGGTTGTTCGTTCATGTGAGTGCATTTCTCTCTAGTCTCCCTATGTGAAAAAGGGTAACCCAGACGCGGACCCCTTGCTCAGTGTGCTTAGAGGAATACTGCTACTCCTCACTGATGAGGCCCAATGAAGGCTGAAATGATTGTCGGGGGTTGCTCTGTTCCTTGTTCAGAGAGGAGTTGCCTGGTATTTCAGCGCTGCACTGTCTGTAATGGGCGGGGTCAAACTGATATACTACAGGAGAATTCTACTCTGTGAAAAGCATTACTGGGCTAAAAGAAATTGCACCCAGGTGGTGAATCGCCATAGAACAGGCTAACAATGTTGTTGAGCTGGTTGTTCATTCCTGTGAGTGCATTTCTCTCTAGTCTCCCTATGAGAAAAAGGGTAACCCAGACATGGACCCCTTGCTCAGTGTGCTTAGAGGAATACTGCTACACCTCACTGATGAGGCCCAATGAAGGCAGAAATGATCATCTGGGGTTGCTGTGTTCCTGGTTCAGAGAGGAGCTGCCTGGCATTTCAGCGTTGGACTGGCCGTAATGGGTGGGGTCAGACTGATATACTACAGGAGAAAAAAAGCATTACTGGGCTAAAAGAAGTTGCACCCAGGTGGTGAATCGAGATAGAACAGGATAACAATGATTTTGAGCTGGTTGTTCGTTCCTGTGAGTGCATTTCTCTCTAGTCTCCCTATGTGAAAAAGGGTAACCCAGACGTGGACCCCTTGCTCAGTGTGCTTAGAAGAATACTGCTACACCTCACTGATGAGGCCCAATGAAGGACGAAATGATCGTCTGGAGTCACCTGGTATTTCAGTGCTAGACTGGCCGTAATGGGTGGGGTCAGACTGCTATACTACAGGAGAATTCTACTCTGTGAAAAGCATTACTGGGCTAAAAGAAGTTGCACCCAGGTGATGAGTTTCCATAGAACAGGCTAACAATGATATTGAGCTGGTTGTTCGTTCCTGTGAGTGCATTTCTCTCTAGTCTCCCTATGTGAAAAAGAGTAATCCAGATGTGGACCCCTTGCTCAGTGTGGTTAGAGGAATACTGCTACACCTCACTGACGAGGCCCAATGAAGGCCGAAATGATCGTCTGCGGTTGATGTGTTCCTTGTTCAGAGAGGTGTTGCCTGGTATTTCAGCGCTGGACTGGACGGGGTCAGACTGATATACTACAGGAGAATTCTACTCTGTGAAAAGCATTACTGGGCTAAAAGAAGTTGCACCCAGGGGGTGAATCGCTATAGAAAAGGCTAACAATGATATTGAGCTGGTTGTTCATTTCTGTGAGTGCATTTCACTGTAGTCTCCCTATGTGAAAAAGGGTAACCCAGACGTGGACCCCTTGCTCAGTGTGCTTAGAGGAATACTGCTACACCTCACTGACAAGGCCCAATAAAGGCCGAAACGATTGTCTGTGGTTGCTGTGTTCCTTGTTCAGAGAGGAGTTGCCTCGTATTTCAGCGCTGGACTGGCTGTAATGGGCGGGCTCAGACTGATATACTACAGGAGAATTCTACTCTGTGAAAAGCATTACTGGGCTGAAAGAAGTTGCACCCAGGTGGTGAATCGCCATAGAAAAGACTAACAATGATATTGAGCTGGTTGTTCGTTCCTGTGAGTGCATTTCTCTCTAATCTCCCTATGTGAAAAAGGGTAATCCAGACGTGGACCCCTTGCTCAGTGTGCTTAGAGGAATACTGCTACACCTCACTGATGAGGCCCAATGAAGGCCGAAATGATCGTCTGGGGTTACTGTGTTCCTGGTTCAGAGAGGAGTTGCCTGGTATTTCAGCGCTGGACTGTCCGTAATGGGCGAGGTCAGACTGATATACTACAGGAGAATTCTACTCTGTGAAAAGCATTACTGGGCTAAAAGAAGTTGCACCCAGGTGGTAAATCACCATAGAACAGGCTAACAATGATATTGAGCTGGTTGTTCGTTCATGTGAGTGCATTTCTCTCTAGTCTCCCTATGTGAAAAAGGGTAACCCAGACGTGGACCCCTTGCTCAGTGTGCTTTGAGGAATACTGCTACTCCTCACTGATGAGGCCCAATGAAGGCTGAAATGATTGTCGGGGGTTGCTCTGTTCCTTGTTCAGAGGGGAGTTGCCTGGTATTTCAGCGCTGGACTGGCTGTAATGGGCGGGGTCAAACTGATATTCTACAGGAGAATTCTACTCTGTGAAAAGCATTACTGGGTTAAAGGAAGTTGCTCCCAGGTGGTGAATCGCCATAAAACAGGCTAACAATTATATTGAGCTGGTTGTTCGTTCCTGTGAGTGCATTTCTCTCTAGTCTCCCTATGTGAAAAAGGGTAACCCAAATGTGGACCCCTTGCTCAGTGTGCTTAGAGGGATATAGCTACACCTCACTGACAAGGCCCAATGAAGGCTGAAACGATCGTCTGGGGTTGCTGTGTTCCTGGTATTTCAGCGCTGGGCTGACCGTAATGGGTGGGGTCAGACTGATATACTACAGGAGAATTCTACTCTGTGAAAAGCATTTTTGGGCTAAAAGAAGTTGCACCTAGGTGGTGAATTGCCATAGAACAGGCTAACAATGATATTGAGATGATTGTTCGTTCCTGTGAGTGCATTTCTCTCTGGTCTCCCTATGTGAAAAAGGGTAAACCAGACGTGGACCCCTTGCTCAGTGTGCTTAGAGGAATACTGCTACACCTCACTGATGAGGCCCAATGAAGGCTGAAACGATTGTCTGTGGTTGCTGTGTTCCTTGTTCAGAGAGGAGTTGCCTTGTATTTCAGCGCTGGACTGGCTGTAATGGGCGGGCTCAGACTAATATACTACAGGAGAATTCTACTCTGTGAAAAGCATTACTGGGCTAAAAGAAGTTGCACCCAGGTGGTGAATCGCCATAGAAAAGACTAACAATGATATTGAGCTGGTTGTTCGTTCCTGTGAGTGCATTTTTCTCTAATCTCCCTATGTGAAAAAGGGTAATCCAGACGTGGACCCCTTGCTCAGTGTGCTTAGAGGAATACTGCTACACCTCACTGATGAGGCCCAATGAAGGCCGAAATGATCGTCTGGGGTTACTGTGTTCCTGGTTCAGAGAGGAGTTACCTGGTATTTCAGCGCTGGACTGTCCGTAATGGGCGAGGTCAGACTGATATACTACAGGAGAATTCTACTCTGTGAAAAGCATTACTGGGCTAAAAGAAGTTGCACCCAGGTGGTAAATCACCATAGAACAGGCTAACAATGATATTGAGCTGGTTGTTCGTTCATGTGAGTGCATTTCTCTCTAGTCTCCCTATGTGAAAAAGGGTAACCCAGACGCGGACCCCTTGCTCAGTGTGCTTAGAGGAATACTGCTACTCCTCACTGATGAGGCCCAATGAAGGCTGAAATGATTGTCGGGGGTTGCTCTGTTCCTTGTTCAGAGAGGAGTTGCCTGGTATTTCAGCGCTGGACTGTCTGTAATGGGCGGGGTCAAACTGATATACTACAGGAGAATTCTACTCTGTGAAAAGCATTACTGGGCTAAAGGAAGTTGCTCCTAGGTGGTGAATCGCCATAGAACAGGCTAACAATTATATTGAGCTGGTTGTTCGTTCCTGTGAGTGCATTTCTCTCTAGTCTCCCTATGTGAAAAAGGGTAACCCAAACGTGGACCCCTTGCTCAGTGTGCTTAGAGGAATATAGCTACACCTCACTGACAAGGCCCAATGAAGGCTGAAACGATCGTTTGGGGTTGCTGTGTTCCTGGTATTTCAGCGCTGGGCTGACCGTAATGGGTGGGGTCAGACTGATATACTACAGGAGAATTCTACTCTGTGAAAAGCATTATTGGGCTAAAAGAAGTTGCACCTAGGTGGTGATTTGCCATAGAACAGGCTAACAATGATATTGAGCTGGTTGTTCGTTCATGTGAGTGCATTTCTCTCTAGTCTCCCTATGTGAAAAAGGGTAACCCAGACGCGGACCCCTTGCTCAGTGTGCTTAGAGGAATACTGCTACTCCTCACTGATGAGGCCCAATGAAGGCTGAAATGATTGTCGGGGGTTGCTCTGTTCCTTGTTCAGAGAGGAGTTGCCTGGTATTTCAGCGCTGGACTGTCTGTAATGGGCGGGGTCAAACTGATATACTACAGGAGAATTCTACTCTGTGAAAAGCATTACTGGGCTAAAGGAAGTTGCTCCTAGGTGGTGAATCGCCATAGAACAGGCTAACAATTATATTGAGCTGGTTGTTCGTTCCTGTGAGTGCATTTCTCTCTAGTCTATCTATGTAGTGCCACCATGTGGCTGCATATTGCACAAAGTGCGTATTTTTATAGATAAAAATCGCTATAGAAAAGGCTAACAATGATATTGAGCTGGTTGTTCATTTCTGTGAGTGCATTTCACTCTAGTCTCCCTATGTGAAAAAGGGTAACCCAGACGTGGACCCCTTGCTCAGTGTGCTTAGAGGAATACTGCTACACCTCACTGATGAGGCCCAATAAAGGCCGAAACGATTGTCTGTTGTTGCTGTGTTCCTTGTTCAGAGAGGAGTTGCCTTGTATTTCAGTGGTGGACTGGCTGTAATAGGCGGGCTCAGACTGATATACTACAGGAGAATTCTACTCTGTGAAAAGCAATACTGGGCTAAAAGAAGTTGCACCCAGGTGGTGACTCGCCATAGAAAAGACTAACAATGATATTGAGCTGGTTGTTCGTTCCTGTGAGTGCATTTCTCTCTAATCTCCCCATGTGAAAAAGGGTAATCCAGACGTGGACCCCTTGCTCAGTGTGCTTAGAGGAATACTGCTACACCTCACTGATGAGGCCCAATGAAGGCCGAAATGATCGTCTGTGGTTACTGTGTCCCTGGTTCAGAGAGAAGTTGCCTGGTATTTCAGCGCTGGACTGGTTGTAATGGGCGGGGTCAGACTGATATACTACAGGAGAATTCTACTCTGTGAAAAGCATTACTGAGCTAAAAGAAGTTGCGCCCAGGTGGTGAATTGCCGTAGAACAGGCTAACAATGATATTGAGCTGGTTGTTCGTTCCTGTGAGTGCATTTCTCTCTAGTCTATCTATGTAGTGCCACCATGTGGCTGCATATTGCACAAAGTGCGTATTTTTATAGATAAGCTTTCCTTCAAAAAGTATTCATGTAAATATTGGCATAGGTAATGGCCACATTGGATCCCCTGGCTGTGCCTTGCCTCTGTATCTAAAAAAGCATGCTGGAACAAGAAATACATTTGGTATAATACAATCCTCAATAGTTCTTCAAAACAAGATTTCTGTGCTTTAGTGTAGCCTTTAAACTAATCCAAATCTCTTTATATTGTGGAGATTCCACTTTCATGCTTTATTAAAGTGTGCAGGCTACATACATCAAGGTTAAACAAGATGATTTTATCTGTGTTCAAATGTATACATTGTAATTTGCTGATAAGATCATCTATATCTTTAATTTAAGAGTTGGTATTGATAACTAGGGGCTGTAAGGGGGCTGTAAGATTTTGTCCAAAAAGTAGCAATATTAGAGAACACTGAATCCACCCCTGCTACAATGGGGCTACCTGGTGGATTATTTAGCCTTTTATGTACCTTTGGAAGTATATAAAAAAACAGGTGTTATTAGGTTTTGTTTAATTAAAAACTTACTTTTTCAGAAAAAAATCCCTTATGTACAGTATCTAATATGACTCTACACATCTCTTTCTTCATGAAAGTGGAATTGCCACAATACGAAGAACTTTGGATGAGTTTACAGGCTACATTACATAACAGAAAACATTTGCTATTGAGGATTGTATTATACCAAAATAATATTTTGTTCCAGGATACGTTTCTTATACAGAAGCAAGGCACAGCCATGGAATCCAATGTCGCCCCCACCTTTGCCAATATTTACATGAATACTTTTGAAGAAAAGCTTGTCTATGAAAAAAGGCACTTTGTGCAATATGCAGCAACATGGTGGCACTACATAGACAAAGAATGACATTTGGTTTGGCGATATTGCTTCCCTTGAATTGTTTGTTCAGGGCATACATCTTAGCATCAGTTCTATTAAAGGGACACGATACCCAAAAAATTATTTCATGATTAAGGTAGAGAATACAATTTTAAACAACATTCCAATTTACTTCTATTATCTAATTTGCTTCATTCTTTAGATATCCTTTAATTAAGAAATAGCAATGCACATGGTGGGCCAATCACAGGAGGCATCTATGTGCAGCTACCAATCAGCAGCTACAAAGCGTATCTAGATATGCTTTTCAGCAAAGAATATCAAGAGAATGAAGCAAATTAGATAGAAGTAAATTAGAAAGTTGTTTATAATTGTATGCTCTTTCTAAATCATGGAAGAAAAAAATTGGGTTTCATGTCTCTTTAAGTTTACATTGACTTACAGTGAACAAAGGTTTGACTTCTTTGATACTACTGTTTATGCAGAAGAGGTAATGTTGAAAACTGATTTATTTATCAAACCCACAGATAGGAATAGTATTTTGCAATTTAACAGTTTTCATCCAAGGAGGACTGTGAAATCCCTGTAGTGTAGACAGTTTGTTAGGGTCAGTAGGATAGTATCAGAACAAGATAAACTACAGACTAGATTAAGTGATATGGCCAGAAAATTTGAACAGAGGGATATCGAATAGTTTACTTCAGCAGGAACTTAAGTATTCTAAAGATGGGAAGAAAAACCAGACATAAAAAGACACACAGACAAAACGTCTGGTATTCATATCAGATCATACAGAATATAGCCATGAAATTATGGGTATACTTAAGAAGCATTGGTCCATATTACATAAATGCAATCCTAATGTTCCAGAGTTTGCCATTCTCCCTATGTTGGCATCAAGAAGAAGAAAGAACATTAGAGATGAATTGGTGCATGTGGAGTGACAAAAGTGTGCAACAAAGCTACATTTCAGAAAAAAAAAGTGTGGCTGTTTTCCTTGCCTCAATTGTAGAAACTGCAGCTCCATGATAAAAGGCAACCTTTTCATATACCCACAAACTGGAAAAAATATAAGATCAGGGACTGTTTCACATGTAACAACACCACATATGCTGTATATTTAATTAAGTGCCCATGTGGGCAGGAGTACATAGGTGAGACCACCCGCAAGATCTGAGAACCTCTCAATGAACATAAAAGTAATATAAGGTGTGGTAAAATGGAAACCCTGTCTCCTCACATTTTTTTAAAATATGGCCACAATATTAGCCAAATGAGGTTTTAAATTATTGTTTATGTGAAAAGATCTAGACGTGGGGGAATAGAGAACTATTTCTGAAACAGAGGGAAGCTTTTTGGATATATACACTAGACTCAATGGAGCCCTTGGGTATGTATAAGGAACTGGATTTTTCAGTGTTTTTATAAAATCTGCACTTGGTTTACTGATATTAATTATTAATATTTTATTATTAAATAATTATTTTTTGTACAGGTTAAACCTATATTCATTGACTAGTATGGTTTAAATACGGCCTATATGGGGTTAAACTATGTATACCTATGAAGGACCACTAGGTGGCAGTATAAGATGTTATACTCTAGTTCGGAAGAGGGGCTATAGTGGGTATTTAACCTGTAATTACAATGTGGACAAACATACATGATTAAGGGTGTTTTTCCAAAACATATTCTCTGTGAAAAGCATTACTGGGCTAAAAGAAGTTGCACCCAGGTGGTGAATCACCATAGAACAGGCTAACAATGATATTGAGCTGGTTGTTCGTTCATGTGAGTGCATTTCTCTCTAGTCTCCCTATGTGAAAAGGGGTAACCCAGACGTGGACCCCTTGCTCAGTGTGCTTAGAGGAATACTGCTACTCCTCACTGATGAGGCCCAATAAAGGCTGAAATGATTGTCGGGGGTTGCTCTGTTCCTTGTTCAGAGAGGAGTTGCCTGGTATTTCAGCGCTGGACTGGCCGTAATGGGCGGGGTCAAACTGATATACTACAGGAGAATTCTACCCTGTGAAAAGCATTACTGGGCTAAAGGAAGTTGCTCCCAGGTGGTGAATCGCCATAGAACAGGCTAACCATTATATTGAGCTGGTTGTTCGTTCCTGTGAGTGCATTTCTCTCTAGTCTCCCTATGTGAAAAAGGGTAACCCAAACGTGGACCCCTTGCTCAGTGTGCTTAGAGGAATACTGCTACACCTCACTGACAAGGCACAATGAAGGCTGAAACGATCGTCTGGGGTTGCTGTGTTCCTGGTATTTCAGCGCTGGGCTGACCGTAATGGGTGAGGTCAGACTGATATACTACAGGAGAATTCTACTCTGTGAAAAGCATTACTGGGCTAAAAGAAGTTGCACCTAGGTGGTGAATTGCCATAGAACAGGCTAACAATGATATTGAGCTGATTGTTCGTTCCTGTGAGTGCATTTCTCTCTGGTCTCCCTATGTGAAAAAGGGTAACCCAGACGTGGACCCCTTGCTCAGTGTGCTTAGAGGAATACTGCTACACCTCACTGATGAGGCCCAATGAAGGCTGAAACGATCGTCTGGGGTTGCTGTGTTCCTTGTTCAGAGAGGAGTTGCCTGGTATTTCAGTGCTGGACTGGTTGTAATGGGCGGGGTCAGACTGATATACTACAGGAGAATTCTACTCTGTGAAAAGCATTACTGGGCTAAAAGAAGTTGCGCCCAGGTGGTGAATTGCCGTAGAACAGGCTAACAATGATATTGAGCTGGTTGTTCGTTCCTGTGAGTGCATTTCTCTCTAGTCTACCTATGTAGTGCCACCATGTGGCTGCATATTGCACAAAGTGCGTATTTTTATAGATAAGCTTTCCTTCAAAAGTATTCATGTAAATATTGGCATAGGTAATGGCCACATTGGATCCCCTGGCTGTGCCATGCCTCTGTATCTAAAAAAGCATGCTGGAACAAGAAATACATTTGGTATAATACAATCCTCAATAGTTCTTCAAAACAAGATTTCTGTGCTGTAGTGTAGCCTTTAAACTAATCCAAATCTCTTTATATTGTGGAGATTCCACTTTCATGCTTTATTAAAGTGTGCAGGCTACATACATCAAGGTTAAACAAGATGATTTTATCTGTGTTCAAATGTATACATTGTAATTTGCTGATAAGATCATCTATATCTTTAATTTAAGAGTTGGTATTGATAACTAGGGGCTGTAAGGGGGCTGTAAGATTTTGTCCAAAAAGTAGCAATATTAGAGAACACTGAATCCACCCCTGCTACAATGGGGCTACCTGGTGGATTATTTAGCCTTTTATGTACCTTTGGAAGTATATAAAAAAACAGGTGTTATTAGGTTTTGTTTAATTAAAAACTTACTTTTTCAGAAAAAATCCCTTATGTACAGTATCTAATATGACTCTACGCATCTCTTTCTTCATGAAAGTGGAATTGCCACAATACGAAGAACTTTGGATGAGTTTACAGGCTACATTCCATAATAGAAAACATTTGCTATTGAGGATTGTATTATACCAAAATAATATTTTGTTCCAGGATACGTTTTATATACAGAAGCAAGACACAGCCATGGAATCCAATGTCGCCTCCACCTTTGCCAATATTTACATGAATACTTTTGAAGAAAAGCTTGTCTATGAAAAAAGGCACTTTGTGCAATATGCAGCAACATGGTGGCACTACATAGACAAAGAATGACATTTGGTTTGGCGATATTGGTTCCCTTGAATTGCTTGTTCAGGGCATACATCTTAGCATCAGTTCTATTAAAGGGACACGATACCCAAAAAATTATTTCATGATTAAGGTAGAGAATACAATTTTAAACAACATTCCAATTTATTTCTATTATCTAATTTGCTTCATTCTTTAGATATCCTTTAATTAAGAAATAGCAATGCACATGGTGGGCCAATCACAGGAGGCATCTATGTGCAGCTACCAATCAGCAGCTACAAAGCGTATCTAGATATGCTTTTCAGCAAAGAATATCAAGAGAATGAAGCAAATTAGATAGAAGTAAATTAGAAAGTTGTTTATAATTGTATGCTCTTTCTAAATCATGGAAGAAAAAAATTGGGTTTCATGTCCCTTTAAGTTTACATTGACTTACAGTGAACAAAGGTTTGACTTCTTTGATACTACTGTTTATGCAGAAGAGGTAATGTTGAAAACTGATTTATTTATCAAACCCACAGATAGGAATAGTATTTTGCAATTTAACAGTTTTCATCCAAGGAGGACTGTGAAATCCCTGTAGTGTAGACAGTTTGTTAGGGTCAGTAGGATAGTATCAGAACAAGATAAACTACAGACTAGATTAAGTGATATGGCCAGAAAATTTGAAAAGAGGGATATCGAATAGTTTACTTCAGCAGGAACTTAAGTATTCTAAAGATGGGAAGAAAAACCAGACATAAAAAGACACACAGACAAAACGTCTGGTATTCATATCAGATCATACAGAATATAGCCATGAAATTATGGGTATACTTAAGAAGCATTGGTCCATATTACATAAATGCAATCCTAATGTTCCAGAGTTTGCCATTCTCCCTATGTTGGCATCAAGAAGAAGAAAGAACATTAGAGATGAATTGGTGCATGTGGAGTGACAAAAGTGTGCAACAAAGCTACATTTCAGAAAAAAAAGTGTGGCTGTTTTCCTTGCCTCAATTGTAGAAACTGCAGCTCCATGATAAAAGGCAACCTTTTCATATACCCACAAACTGGAAAAAATATAAGATCAGGGACTGTTTCACATGTAACAACACCACATATGCTGTATATTTAATTAAGTGCCCATGTGGGCAGGAGTACATAGGTGAGACCTGAGAACCTCTCAATGAACATAAAAGTAATATAAGGTGTGGTAAAATGGAAACCCTGTCTCCTCACATTTTTTTAAAATATGGCCACAATATTAGCCAAATGAGGTTTCAAATTATTGTTTATGTGAAAAGATCTAGACGTGGGGGAATAGAGAACTATTTCTGAAACAGAGGGAAGCTTTTTGGATATATACACTAGACTCAATGGAGCCCTTGGGTATGTATAAGGAACTGGATTTTTCAGTGTTTTTATAAAATCTGCACTTGGTTTACTGATATTAATTATTAATATTTTATTATTAAATAATTATTTTTTGTACAGGTTAAACCTATATTCATTGACTAGTATGGTTTAAATACGGCCTATATGGGGTTAAAGTATGTATACCTATGAAGGACCACTAGGTGGCAGTATAAGATGTTATACTCTAGTTCGGAAGAGGGGCTATAGTGGGTATTTAACCTGTAATTACAAAGTAGACAAACATACATGATTAAGGGTGTTTTTCCAAAACATATTCTCTGTGAAAAGCATTACTGGGCTAAAAGAAGTTGCACCCAGGTGGTGAATCACCATAGAACAGGCTAACAATGATATTGAGCTGGTTGTTCGTTCATGTGAGTGCATTTCTCTCTAGTCTCCCTATGTGAAAAGGGGTAACCCAGACGTGGACCCCTTGCTCAGTGTGCTTAGAGGAATACTGCTACTCCTCACTGATGAGGCCCAATAAAGGCTGAAATGATTGTCGGGGGTTGCTCTGTTCCTTGTTCAGAGAGGAGTTGCCTGGTATTTCAGCGCTGGACTGGCTGTAATGGGCGGGGTCAAACTGATATACTACAGGAGAATTCTACCCTGTGAAAAGCATTACTGGGCTAAAGGAAGTTGCTCCCAGGTGGTGAATCGCCATAGAACAGGCTAACCATTATATTGAGCTGGTTGCTCGTTCCTGTGAGTGCATTTCTCTCTAGTCTCCCTATGTGAAAAAGGGTAACCCAAACGTGGACCCCTTGCTCAGTGTGCTTAGAGGAATACTGCTACACCTCACTGACAAGGCACAATGAAGGCTGAAACGATCGTCTGGGGTTGCTGTGTTCCGGGTATTTCAGCGCTGGGCTGACCGTAATGTGTGGGGTCAGACTGATATACTACAGGAGAATTCTACTCTGTGAAAAGCATTACTGGGCTAAAAGAAGTTGCACCTAGGTGGTGAATTGCCATAGAACAGGCTAACAATGATATTGAGCTGATTGTTCGTTCCTGTGAGTGCATTTCTCTCTGGTCTCCCTATGTGAAAAAGGGTAACCCAGACGTGGACCCCTTGCTCAGTGTGTTTAGAGGAATACTGCTACACCTCACTGATGAGGCCCAATGAAGGCTGAAACGATCGTCTGGGGTTGCTGTGTTCCTTGTTCAAAGAGGAGTTGCCTGGTATTTCAGTGCTGGACTGGTTGTAATGGGCGGGGTCAGACTGATATACTACAGGAGAATTCTACTCTGTGAAAAGCATTACTGGGCTAAAAGAAGTTGCGCCCAGGTGGTGAATTGCCGTAGAACAGGCTAACAATGATATTGAGCTGGTTGTCCGTTCCTGTGAGTGCATTTCTCTCTAGTCTATCTATGTAGTGCCACCATGTGGCTGCATATTACACAAAGTGCATATTTTTATAGATAAGCTTTCCTTCAAAAGTATTCATGTAAATATTGGCATAGGTAATGGCCACATTGGATCCCCTGGCTGTGCCTTGCCTCTGTATCTAAAAAAGCATGCTGGAACAAGAAATACATTTGGTATAATACAATCCTCAATAGTTCTTCAAAACATGATTTCTGTGCTGTAGTGTAGCCTTTAAACTAATCCAAATCTCTTTATATTGTGGAGATTCCACTTTCATGCTTTATTAACGTGTACAGGCTACATACATCAAGGTTAAACAAGATGATTTTATCTATGTTCAAATGTATACATTGTAATTTGCTGATAAGATCATCTATATCTTTAATTTAAGAGTTGGTATTGATAACTAGGGGCTGTAAGGGGGCTGTAAGATTTTGTCCAAAAATTAGCAATATTAGAGAACACTGAATCCACCCCTGCTACAATGGGGCTACCTGGTGGATTATTTAGTCTTTTATGTACCTTTGGAAGTATATAAAAAAACAGGTGTTATTAGGTTTTGTTTAATTAAAAACTTACTTTTTCAGAAAAAAATCCCTTATGTACAGTATCTAATATGACTCTACACATCTCTTTCTTCATGAAAGTGGAATTGCCACAATACGAAGAACTTTGGATGAGTTTACAGGCTACATTCCATAACAGAAAACATTTGCTATTGAGGATTGTATTATACCAAAATAATATTTTGTTCCAGGATACGTTTTATATACAGAAGCAAGGCACAGCCATGGAATCCAATGTCGCCCCCACGTTTGCCAATATTTACATGAATACTTTTGAAGAAAAGCTTGTCTATGAAAAAAGGCACTTTGTGCAATATGCAGCAACATGGTGGCACTACATAGACAAAGAATGACATTTGGTTTGGCGATATTGGTTCCCTTGAATTGCTTGTTCAGGGCATACATCTTAGCATCAGTTCTATTAAAGGGATACTATACCCAAAAAAATATTTCATGATTAAGGTAGAGAATACAATTTTAAACAACATTCCAATTTACTTCTATTATCTAATTTGCTTCATTCTTTAGATATCCTTTAATTAAGAAATAGCAATGCACATGGTGGGCCAATCACAGGAGGCATCTATGTGCAGCTACCAATCAGCAGCTACTAAGCGTATCTAGATATGCTTTTCAGCAAAGAATATCAAGAGAATGAAGCAAATTAGATAATAGAAGTAAATTAGAAAGTTGTTTATAATTGTATGCTCTTTCTAAATCATGGAAGAAAAAAATTGGGTTTCATGTCCCTTTAAGTTTACATTGACTTACAGTGAACAAAGGTTTGACTTCTTTGATACTACTGTTTATGCAGAAGAGGTAATGTTGAAAACTGATTTATTTATCAAACCCACAGATAGGAATAGTATTTTGCAACTTAACAGTTTTCATCCAAGGAGGACTGTGAGAACCCTCTAGTGTAGTCAGTTTGTTAGGGTCAGTAGGATAGTATCTGAACAAGATAAACTACAGACTAGATTAAGTGATATGGCCAGAAAATTTGAACAGAGGGATATCGAATAGTTTACTTCAGCAGGAACTTAAGTATTCTAAAGATGGGAAGAAAAACCAGACAAAAAAGACACGCAGACAAAACGTCTGGTATTCATATCAGATCATACAGAATATAGCCATGAAATTATGGGTATACTTAAGAAGCATTGGTCCATATTACATAAATGCAATCCTAATGTTCCAGAGTTTGCCATTCTCCCTATGTTGGCATCAAGAAGAAGAAAGAACATTAGAGATGAATTGGTGCATGTGGAGTGACAAAAGTGTGCAACAAAGCTACATTTCAGAAAAAAAAAAGTGTGACTGTTTTCCTTGCCTCAATTGTAGAAACTGCAGCTCCTTGATAAAAGGCAACCTTTTCACATACCCACAAACTGGAAAAAATATAAGATCAGTGACCTATTGAGTCGTCCATTACCGGCCCCCTTTACCAAACCACATCATTAATAACTTATTACTTTAAGAATAAAGAAACATACTCGTATATCATGGTATAAAATTCTGGCCACAGCCTGTTTATTAATTTAACATAATTTAAATAACCAAATCAATAAATAAACGAAGTGCAATAACAAAACAAAAATAACAATAATAACAATAACCCAACTCTCAATGCGCTAGCATCACTGTACTCCCTTTTTCTTAACCCCCCACCCCAAGGGGTTAAAATTCATCATCACCACTACTAGACCAGGCCGTCTTTTTCTCAGGACTTCGCAAGGCGCTAAGTCCGTTCCAACCACCAAATACCAGCTCCAAGGGACCCCGTGCCCAAGGAGCCAATTACCTAGCTCTCCCCACCCATTGGGAGGCTAACCACCAACCACTTCTTGCCTTGGTCTGCCAATTGATGATGCTAGCACACCGCCCTGGCCCCTAGGCCATTGCACCTTCAATCCTATTAACTTAACATTACTTTTCTTTGGGGAGGGAGGGAGGGACAATCTTCGGGAGCTGCTTCCGCGACCAGGTAAATTCAGGAACTGCCTAGCCTCGCCCTGGTCTTCGCACGTCACTTCCTGTCTAAGCTCCGCCCAGCGACCGGGGCCTTCTCCTCCCATCCGGTCAACGGGCCCCTCCTCCTACATGCCTTACGCCTCCGGGGCCCACCCATGACCTATTGAGTCGTCCATTACCGGCCCCCTTTACCAAACCACATCATTAATAACTTATTACTTTAAGAATAAAGAAACATACTCGTATATCATGGTATAAAATTCTGGCCACAGCCTGTTTATTAATTTAACATAATTTAAATAACCAAATCAATAAATAAACGAAGTGCAATAACAAAACAAAAATAACAATAATAACAATAACCCAACTCTCAATGCGCTAGCATCACTGTACTCCCTTTTTCTTAACCCCCCACCCCAAGGGGTTAAAATTCATCATCACCACTACTAGACCAGGCCGTCTTTTTCTCAGGACTTCGCAAGGCGCTAAGTCCGTTCCAACCACCAAATACCAGCTCCAAGGGACCCCGTGCCCAAGGAGCCAATTACCTAGCTCTCCCCACCCATTGGGAGGCTAACCACCAACCACTTCTTGCCTTGGTCTGCCAATTGATGATGCTAGCACACCGCCACCAACTGGGAAGACACCTCTTCCCCAGTTCCCCCACCAATCACATCAGCAATTGGAGTCTTTCCCGAATGGCTAGGATGAAAAGCCGTAATCCAAATTCGTTCAGGTGAACACCATCCTGTAGGTAAAATTCACCTTTACCCACGTCCTCTAGGTCTCCATGATGGACCACTGCCCCATTAATCTTCTTCATAAATGCTGTGACCAATTTGTTCACTTTTCGCCTACTATTATCCAACCTAGCCTGGTCCCATGCTGTTCTCCAATGTAAGCGCGGGACCATTGTGGACCAAACGATCCTTATCCCGGGAAATAATTCTCGTAATCTTGACATATCTCTCTTAATCCTCCTGACCAGCTCTTTTTGTGGCAGAGACCCCAGATCGTTTCCACCGGCATGAATGACCAATACGTCAGGACGTGTAAATTGTTTGGCATACCCGACGACAGAAAAAACGACTTGGTCCCATCGCAGGCCCCGAATCCCGAACCACCGGAGAACCGCTTTTTCTTTCGGAATACCTAGCTGCAGGCCGTCTTCCTTGTACCCTGCCGCCCTTCGAGCCCAATAAATGAAAGAATGGCCCACTAACCAGACCTGCAGCGGCTCTGTGAGACAAGAGGAGGAGGGGGGGGGGAACACATGATTATAGCAACAGATGAGGACGGACGTAAGTCCGATAACACTTAGATGACCATCTCCCCACCCCTTTTACCACTCCCTCCCCCAATCCCAGAGCGGCTGCCTCGGTTGCTGCGCCTATCCTAAAGGAATATGAACCAAATTCACCCGGATTGAATCCTGCCGTGTCTAATGCCCTACCTAACACCCTCCGGAATTGAAATTGTGATAAAGCCTCGCTATCCTTATGCAACAGCAATGACCCTCCCATCTTTGGTCTAATTGCCAAAAATTCTTGCAATGCCCTACACGGACACAACTCCACTCCCGTGGGATACAACCTCACCGTTTTGCCCTTTCCTCCCTGATCAGTTTTTGACCGTTTCAAGAATATGGACACATGTGAGTCCGTCACCTCGATATCACAAATACCCACTCCACCTTGTGCACTCTTAGAGCAACTTATCAATTCTGATATCCGGAATGCTCCGAAGAAGGCCAACGCAAAGGCCGTTTGGAAAAGTATTGTTTCATACTCGGATTTACACACAACCTTCAGTACTCTCCAAAGATGTGCCAGTAAGGAAAAGGAAATCGGCCTTCTACTATCCGCCCCACTTCTTTTTTTCTTCAAACCTCTCACAATTTGCCTGACGCAAAACATCTTGGTGATATCGACCATCCCCATCAACTTAAATCTGAAGGCTAACGCCGTCAGCCTTTTTTCAATAGCGGAGGGGGATAAACCACACCCCTTCCACTGCCATATCCATTTCAACAAGAGGTTCTGACACCCTTGTCCGCCCTCTGTGACTCCCTGCTGAACTAGCAAAAATTCCCACTCTCTCCAAATCTTTTCGTATGCTCTCCACGAACTCGGGGCCAGTGAAGATTTTACCACATCTGCCAATCCCCCGAGCCAAGGCTCCATAGATGTTCTGGAACTTCCTTCCCCAACTTGTCTGCCCCCGGAGCCAGCTCCCGAAAGCGCTGCCACTGAAAACGAGAGAGTGCGTCAGCTACTGAGTTCTGCACCCCAGGTATGTGTTTTGCCCTGACCAAGATGTTCAATTTCATACACTGCAGCACAAAAACCCTCAACAGCCGTATCACCGCCTGTGAGGATGATGACAAACTATTAATTGCAGCCACGACACCCATGTTGTCCGTGAACAACAGGAGCGACTTGTCCCGAAGTTCACTGCTCCAAACAAACAATGCTACCAAAATCGGAAAGAATTCTAGGAATACCAAGTTTGTTATCAATTCACTCGCAAACCATTCTGTTGGCCACGCTGCCGCGCACCATTCGTTGCCAAAAACTGCCCCAAAGCCTTTACTCCCTGCAGCATCAGTCACTAGCCCAAGCTCCTCACCCGATATTCTGGGTGGCTGAATCAACGCGACCCCATTGAAATTCTCCAGAAATACTTTCCATACCTTGAGATCTTTCTTAAGGGGCGACGTCAGCCGTATGAAATGATGCGGCTGTTGAATGCCCGCTGTCGCCAATGATAGCCTGCGACAAAACACCCTACCCACTGGAATGATCCGGCATGCAAAGTTTAGCTTGCCGATCAAGGACTGCATTTGCACTAGTTGCACTTTTGAAACTGACAAGAATCGTAAGATGATGCTTACTAGGTCCTGCACCTTATCCTCCGGGAGCCTGCACTCCATCAATCTAGAATCAATCGTAATGCCTAGGAAATTCAGCTTTGTCACCGGACCCTCAGATTTTTCCATTGCAATGGGTACTCCAAAATCTTCCGCTACTCTGTAAAAAACATCTCTCAACCTTTCGCAAACTGTGGTCCCCTCGGGACCCACAAATAGAAAATCGTCCAGGTAATGTACCACCGACGAAAATCCAGCCTGCACCTTGACCACCCATTCCAAAAAGGTGCTAAAACTCTCAAATAATGCACATGCTATGGAACATCCCATGGGCAGGCATAGGTCCACGAACACTTTCTCCTCAAAACAGCACCCCAGCAACTTGTGTGAGATTGGGTGCACTGGGAGTAACCGAAAAGCCGATTCGATGTCAACTTTTGCCAACTGCGCTCCATTTCCTGCCGCCCTAACCATAGCCACCGCCGAGTCAAATGAGGCATATTTTACTGATGCCAGTTCAGGTGGGATCCCCTCATTCACCGAATTACCCTTCGGGAAGGATAGGTGATGTATCAGCCTAAATTTTCCAGGATCCTTCTTAGGGACCACTCCTAACGGAGATAGCCTTAATCCTGGAAAAAGGCGGGGCATCAAAAGGACCCGCCATCCTACCCAGTTCCACTTCCTTCCCCAATTTTTCTTTCACCACCTGCGACCATTCCCTAGCCGATTTCAAATTGCCCACAAAATGGTCAGAACCTCCAACCGATGGAATGATAAAACCAAACCTAAATCCATGTAATAACCTTGCCGCTTCCTCCCTGCAGCCCCATCTACTGGCGTAATGACCTAGCCAGGGCTCCATCTTTTCCACCCTGATTGGGGACACCCCCTTCTTTAGGGGACTCAGCTTTCCAACCAACTTTTCCTTTCCTGAAACACTTGGCAGAGGCGTGGGCCCCGCCACAACCTGAGCATTCGTGTCGAAACTTACACGAAGTTCCCCATTTACACTGCCCTTCATTGTATGCAAAGCAGAAACCTTTTCTGCTCGCGGACTGCGATGTGGAAGTAGCTGTGGCCGGACTGCCGGCCCCCGACCGAAAGGACTGCACCGATCTCAGTGGCGTCATGATTTTTAACCAAAGCCCCATGTCCCGGTCATCCCACCTCATCGCAGGCTTTACTGCCATCCTCTGACGAAACTGTTCGTCGTATGTCCACCACGCCATACCCCCGTATGTGCGCTGGGCTGCTGCGATCTCGTCTAGATAACAGTACATGGAAGCTCCCTGTTCTGGAAACCTCTCTGACATAACACTAGCGTAAATCACGAAAGATTGAAGCCAATTGGAAAAGGTTTTTGGTAGCTTCCTATATCGCCTCTTTCTCTCGTCTTCCTCTTTTTTAACGCTGTCTTTTTTGGGATCATCTGTTACTTCAAAAGACTGTTCCAAAGGAAGCAAAGAGAACAACTCTATATATTCCCTGGACCATACCCTGCCCCTAACCTCCTTTGTTAAATGCAGCCCTAACGGACCAATCGAGCATAAGCATGACCTAGCCATGGCTGTATCCGCCACTCGGAGCTCCGAGGGTTCGGCCCCCCCTTGTTGCCCTACCGAAGGTGCCATCGCTACTACCTCCCCATTGCTGACTACTGCCGCGTCCGTTTGTGGCCCCACATTTTGCCTAGCCACCGTCACCATCGGCCCTTCAGCCCCATTCGGGGCCCATGCCCTCTCCAGCGGCAACTGTGTACTCGCGGGTACAGCTGAAGCCTCAACTGACCGCAACAGCGCCCTCAACCCTTCAACCAACTGCCTGGATACTGTATCACTACTTGTCCCTTCCCCCTTTCGCTGTGACGAAGAAAAACTCTCACCTGCCAAAGCCGTCACCGCCGGCACTTCCGTCTGCGGCGGACCCCCACACTGTGATCGTCTCTCCCCTTGCTCATTTTCTGCTGGCCCTTTGACTTGATGGTGAACCTGTAATATATCAACTGCATGACCCCCGGCAAATGGTCCCGTATTGATTTTTGGTATTGCGTCGCTTGCCCGACTTAGTGTGTTTACAACCCGCTCCCTGACAACACTTTTTGCCATAATTCTGTTTTGTGCTATACCTCTCCTATTCTGTGTCACACTCCCCCTCCCTTTGCTGGCCGTCCTGGCCGTACCTCCCCTCTGCCCCAGAGGGCTCCTCCCCAAAACTCTACTCCTAACCCCCTCCCCCACCCGGTGTAGAACATAACCCCCCCTGTCCCTTACCCCACTACCCCTTTTTGCGTAGCCACTTACCATTCCGACCCGAGAGGGCTGCTCACTGTATGTCTCTTCACCCGTGTCCAGCTGTATAGTGTCCGTCCAAGATTCTGCTAGGCGGAAAGGCTCGTCCTCGCCGCCGTCCCTGAATTCTCTACCTTGTAACCTGGACACCCTTGCATCTGTTAAATATATAACCTGATTGTTACTCATATCCAACCTTTTTTCCAAAGCTTGCCCCACATTTTTATCGACATCTGATCTTCCATGTAAATTAATTTCTTTACCCTGCTCCCGCCCGCTTGTATGGTAACTATCCCCCCTATGGTCAGGGGACGGGGGAATCATGTCTTCCCCGTCTGAAGAGCTAGGGAATTCCTCAATGCACACCGGTTCGCTATATACACTCGGGTTGTATTTTTTATTGCTGCCCCTCCCACTCCCACGACCCTTAAGGGGGCGGGATGCCCTGTGCCAGTGTTGACTTGTCCCACTCGCCACCCTGCTTCCCCCACTGGACCTCTCCCTTTCGGAATGACCATTACCGTCATTAAACATTTCTCCCCCCTCCCCATCATCATTGAATAATATTGGGCTCTTTTCCCTACCTACCTCTTCCAAAACTGTCTCTGCTAGTGAAACGGCACGAGCCGCCGTGCCCCTCGAAGCCACATGTTGCCCCCTTATGTTTACACTCCCCTCGCAAGCCGCCGGAACGACCCTGTGTTGCCCCTCCCTATGCTCTCCCAGCTGGGTGCCTGCCTTATTAGCCACTATGGGTTCCCGCTGCGGCCCCGCCCTTAATTCTTCCGGCTGCCTATCTCCCGCTTGCAAAGGAAGCCCCGCTGTGCTATACTCCGGATCCATTTCCCGCCTTCTGCCCTGCATGCTCTCCGAGTCTCCTGTTCCCCGGCTGCCTACTTCATTGCCCCCAGTGCCATAACTATTATGCTCCGTTCCCCCCCCCTTCGCCACTGTCCCTTCCCCCCCTGTACAAAGAGGCCCCCCTGGGCCGTTGGCATTAACCCTGCTCATACCTGCTGATGGCCTTTTTTTCTGTGCCTCCACCTCTGCCTCTACCATGAGCCGCCGAGTGTCCCCCACTGCCCTTGCCTGTTCGACCGACACACTCCCCGACTTCTTACCCGGCCTCGCCTCTCTGCTTGGACTCCGTCTGCGCTGCGTCCCTTGTGGCCTGTGCTCTGGGCTGAGCCGATTGGGAGGCCGTGTCTGTCGCACCGGTCTGGATCTTGGAGCCACTTCACCTTCCTCCACTCCGCCTTCTTCTTCGCCCAGGAGCCTGACGATCCGGTCCTGTATCCAAGAAGAGCCTTTCTCCGCTGCTGCTGACCGGATCCTCGCCAGCAAATCTTCGATCTCCATCTTCAATTCCCGATTCTTCTGTTGGACAATCTTCGGGAGCTGCTTCCGCGACCAGGTAAATTCAGGAACTGCCTAGCCTCGCCCTGGTCTTCGCACGTCACTTCCTGTCTAAGCTCCGCCCAGCGACCGGGGCCTTCTCCTCCCATCCGGTCAACGGGCCCCTCCTCCTACATGCCTTACGCCTCCGGGGCCCACCCAGGAATCACATGTAACACCACATATGCTGTATATTTAATTAAGTGCCCATGTGGGCAGGAGTACATAGGTGAGACCACCCGCAAGATCTGAGAACCTCTCAATGAACATAAAAGTAATATAAGGTGTGGTAAAATGGAAACCCTGTCTCCTCACATTTTTTTAAAATATGGCCACAATATTAGCCAAATGAGGTTTTAAATTATTGTTTATGTGAAAAGATCTAGACGTGGGGGAATAGAGAACTTATTCTGAAACAGAGGGAAGCTTTTTAAATATATACACTAGACTCAATGGAGCCCTTGGGTATGAATAAGGAACTGGATTTTTCAGTGTTTTTATAAACTCTGCACTTGGTTTACTGATAATAATTATTAATATTTTATTATTAAATAATTATTTTTTGTACAGGTTAAATCTATATTCATTGACTAGTATGGTTTAAATACGGCCTATATGGGGTTAAAGTATGTATACCTATGAAGGACCACTAGGTGGCAGTATAAGATATTATACTCTAGTTAGGAAGAGGGGCTATAGTGGGTATTTAACTTGTGATTACAATGTAGACAAACATACATGATTTAGGGTGTTTTCCCAAAATATATTCTTTGATCCAACTTGATGAAATAAAGGTCTGCTGCTGGATTTTGTCTTTTGAATCTATTGTACACCAGGTTTGGCCGTTACTTTATAACAGCTTGCAAGGAGTGGCTGTACTTTGTTTGAATTTCTATTAAAGAACTCTGCCAGTCCTGTTAGGATTTATTCTAGCAAATCTGAGCTTGCTTAAAACTGTTAAAGGGACAGTGTAGTCAAAATTAAAGTTTCATGATTCAGATAGGGCATGCAATTATAAACAACTTTCCAATTTACTTTTATCATCAAATTGGCTTTGTTCTCTTGGTATTCTTTGTTGAATGCTAAACCTAGGTAGGTTCATATGCTAATTTATAAGCATTTGAAGGCCGCCTGTTATCTCATTGCCTTTTCACAGTTTTTCACAGTTAGACAGTGCTAGTTCAACTGTGCCATATAGATAACATTGTGCTCACTCCCGTGGAGTTAGTTATGAGTCAGCACTGATTGGCTACAATGCAAGTCTGCCAAAAGAACTGATATAAAGGGGCAGTCTGCAGAGGTTAAAAAGTATATTAACAGTTGTGTTATGCAAAATTGGGGATTGAGAAATAAAGGAATTTTCTAGCTTTTTAAACAATACAATTTCTGGAGTATACTGTCCCTTTATACAGAAAGGGGGGTTGGAAGGAGCGCCTAATATAAGGCTAAAGTGCACTCAAGGAGACTAATCAGAACCTAGGTGTGAAGATAATACAACAAATTCAAATAATAGTGTACAAAGAGGTGTGGAGTGACAGTGTGTAATACTAAAATGTGACGTTACAAATAGATATAAAGTGAATGTATAAACAAAAGTGCTAATGTGTGACCTTTACGTGTAAATGTCTAAAGGAACCAATGTACAATAAGTACAATGTGTCAATGATACTCCAAACAGCCAAAGGAAAATTAGATATAAAAAGGGTATTTTACTAAAAAAACAAAGACAAAGATAATGGATCTATTGGTCCAAATACATGTGGGTTATGCACAATAAAACAAACAATATAAAATATATAAAACAGCACAGAAAACAAATGCATACTCCTATATAATTATATAAATATCATTAAAACAGAGGCTAGCAAGATTGGCCAATCTAGACAAATCCCGGGAGAGAAAGTGCACAGTACGGGAAAAGACGCTAGTTACTAGTTCAAAGTTCCAAATCGGTTAGTCCAAATATTCATTTGTGATGTGAAAAGAAGAAGAAATGAGTCCAAGGCGTCTAGGAAGACTGAAGGGAAAAAAAGAAGAACAAGGACTGCACACATGCGTTTCAGCCTGCTACGAGACCTTTGTTAAGTCTTGACAAAGGCCTCGTAGCAGGCTGTAATGCATAGACTGATTTTGATAACGACATACCAGCCTGAGATTACATTTGGTGAGCGCATTACCTTTTTTCTGTTGTATATTTTTTTAGTGTGTGCAGTCCTTGTTCTTTTTCTCCCTTCACAGGTATACTCTATGTACCTTTGGATCGCCTTCAGTCTTCCTAGACGCCTTGGACTTGTTTATTCTTCTATTCACATCACGAATGAATATTTGGACTAACTGCTTTGGAACTTTGAACTAGTAACTAGCGTCTTTTCCCGTACTGTGCACTTTCTCTCCCGGGATTTGTCTAGATTGGCCAATCTTGCTAGCCTCTGTTTTAATTATATTTATATAATTATATAGGTGAATTTGTTGTATTATCTTCACACCTAGGTTCTGATTAGTCTCCTTGAATGCACTTTAGCCTTATATTAGGCGCTCCTTCCAGCCCCCTTTCTGTATATTGCATTTTAGAACAAGACTGTTAGGCTCTTGTTCTCATCAGAAGTGAGCGTGTGTACTTCCTCCTTTGGCGCAGTCTTCTATTTCTTTCTCTTATACTGTCCCTTTAACTGTAAATAGTCAGACAGGGTACATGAGGCAGTTTAGACCATCAAACCACTTCAACCTTAAGCATATTTTCAAACAGATGTGATTGATGCTTCCTATTTAATGGATTCATGTTTTTTTAACAGTATACTAAACTGGTGTTTAAAGTGAATCTTGAGAGGGTCACTCTAATGTAAATTCCCTTTGTGATATATTTCAAGAGAGTCTTATAAGAATCTTCCACATCAGACTGGATGTAATGTAAACATTGTGTAGTAAAGTTATGTTATATACAGAATGGAATCTGCTTGTGTAAAATAACAAATTAAAGGCAAAAATGCAATCCCTGAGAAATGTTTGACCTACACATATTTGTATATGAATTCAGAAATAGCTGAAAAGGGTGTCAGGGTAAACTACAACAGCCTTGTACCTCTTAACAAGCTTTCATAATAAAAATGCATTTCACAATAACATTACAGGTATGAAATCAATAAATGACACTGACAAAAGACAATCAAGATGTCCAGAGGCATAACCCATAACTGAAACAAATAAATGAAGACTTCAACCTATCTTTGCAGTTGCACTCTGCTGTATTTAATAACAGAGAAATAATAGCAATATCATATCACATATCAGATGTTTTGTCACACACCTCATTCATTGTTTCGTGAAACAAATTACCTGGGCCACTATAGCGGGGCAGCTACACTAACAATAATGTTACTCATACAATACAACTCAATTTTAGCCACCTCCATTGGAGCTAGGATTGAATGTGTAACACAAAGGAGAAACCAATTTAAATTGTATTGAACTAAGGAGAGACACCTGACTCTAAAACTGCAGCTCAGTAAATCACTGGGATAAAAATACAAAACTACTAAACTGCAGCACTTCATTGGCTGTGTGAGCCAAACCTCCTAATTAAGCATTCGTTTTGTTGGTGGTCTTACAGACCTCATTTATACAACTTAAAAACATATTTTTTCCATATCCAAAAGAACATTATTTTATTTTAAACTGTAAAAAACTAAATGACTTGTAATGTACTCTATCCAGTGTATCGTCTATATGTTTTTCTTTTAATATCTACGTCTATAACAGCCAGTAGAACCAAAAGCTAGGTTATTAAGCACTTCAGCTATTATAATATTTTCTCATATTTAAGGGATAAGAAAATGAAAAGTAAACATACATGATTCAGATCAAGTAACTTTAACTCACTTTAAAATTAATTTCTTTTTTCAAATGTATTTTGTTGTCTTGTTATAAAAGAATATGTACATATCCTACACTACTTGGTGATAGCTGGTGGTTGGTGGCTACACACATAGGTCAATTTTCATTGGCTCACCAGGGGGTCGATCCGATATAAATCGTCGCCCGCAAAAGCCGGCGACGCCAATATTTGCGCGGATTTGGTATCCTATATACGGCGTAAGCTAGAAGTTACGCGCGTAGATTTCTGGCGTCGCCCGTAGTTTTTTGGCCCATAGACTGACATACAAAACACGCGCAATTTGCTATCCTATATACGGCGTAAGGACTTACGCGCGCAGATTTTTCAAAATCTACGCCATTCTCAGCTCGCCAGAAATTGAAGGCGCAGGTACCCTTGCACTGACTTAGAAACCAACGTAACTCTCAGAAGGCCTAACAAATGCATGCCTAACAATATACATAGCAGCAGCTTGTTCACAAATAGTTAACCTCTTAAAAGCATTTATTATTCCTGCCCCTGCAAGTGTGTCAAACCAATCACAAACAGCACAACCCCTCACCTGCAACCTTAAAACACCTGCAAATGCACACCCTCATTAGCCACCATGTTTCCCTTGCAGTATATAGCATTTAGAGTGAGACAGCGTCGTGGGGCACAAGGGGTGCTGGAACCCCTACAAGCCCATGTTTTGGATGGTATCCCTGCTGCTGAGGTCCCTGGTCATGGTGCTGTAGCTGTCCCTGCTCCAGCTGCTGCTGCTGCCCTCCCTGCTCCTCCTGCTGTTGTCCCTGTTCCTGGTGCTCCCCATGCTGCTGTTGCTGCAGCTGCCCATAGGCCAGCAGGGCCTATAAGACGAAGGCATCAGCAGAGGGGAAGAGCACCAAGGGTACACAGGGTTAGGGTCACCCTGTTTGGGATGACAGAAGTGGAGGTCAGGGAAAAATATCGCTTGACATCTGCAAGCCTCATTAACCTATATGAGGTGTTGAAGGATGAAATTGACCCTCAAGCGTATAGGAACCGAGCTCTGACTGGTATGCAGAAGCTGTTGTGTGTTGTACACTTCCTGGCAACTGGCTCATACCAGTCAACAGAGGGGCTTGTGTCTGGCCTAGCGCAGTCTACCTTCTCCAGGATTCTAGGGGAGGTTCTGACTGCTCTAGATAACCAGACACAACGATACATTCATTTCCCCCATACCCCCCAGGAATGGAACCGTCTTAAACAAGGCTTCTATCGACTGGGGGGTATTCCTAATGTCATGGGGGCAATTGATTGCACACATGTGCGTATTGTGGCCCCACATGAGGAGACAATCCTCTATATTAACAGGAAAGGGTTTCACTCATTGAATTGCCAGATGGTCTGCGATACCAATCTGAAATTCTTACATGTGTATGCAGGCTTCCCAGGGAGTGCACATGATTCCTACATCCTGCGCCAGACCTCCTTATTCAATATGTTTGAAAATGGAACACTTTCGGGAGGATGGCTGCTTGGTGAGTACCTTCATTCTGTCTGTATATTTCTAATAAAGGGACACTAAACACATATTGTCATCTCATGTGTCAGATAGAGAATACAATGTTAAACAGCATTATAATTCACTTCTCTTATATCATTTTATTCATTCTTTAAATAATTTTTTTTTAAATTACTAATTCACATATATGAGCCAATCATATGAGGCTTCTATGTGCAGCCACCAATCAGCAGCTATTGAGCATATCTAATATGCTTGTCATCAAGAGTTATCTATAGAATGGAGAAAATGATCTAATCAAAGTTAATTATCAAGCTGCTAACAATTGCAGGTTCATATTAAATGGACAGTCTAGAATAAATTGCTCTTCCATTATTCAGATAGGCCTTTTAATTTAAATTAACTATCCTGATTACTTCCATTAATTTTTTTATGAAATCTATCTTTTATATGTGATTCATGTTGTGTCCCTTTAAAGCACATGATGTACCTGTAGTAATCCAAACACATATGTTACATGACAGGTGACGCAGGGTACGGCTGCAGACCATGGCTATTAACCCCCTTGGTGCACCCCATTACAGAGCCACAACTCAGGTACCAGGAGGCACACATAAGAACAAGGAATGTCATTGAAAGGAGCTTTGGCCTATTAAAAACCAGGTTCAGGTGTCTGGATGTTACAGGCGGAGCACTACAGTATAACCCCAACAAAGTGTGTTCCATTGTCAATGCTTGCTGTATTCTACACAACATTGCTGTGGACACACGTTTGTTGGGGGACATTGACCCAGAGCAGCAGCAGCAGCTGGTTCCTGTACTTGAGGATGTGGACAGGGGGACACTGAGGGGGAATGAAGTGAGGGATTATGTCATCCGGGAATACTTCACCTGTAAGTTACTTATTCATAATTACAGTAAACCGTAACATTCACATGTATTATGATGTTTGACAGTACCTCACCAACCATTGCATGTGTATATATCATGTCTTGCAGAATGTAAAAGTTTGGATTTCCACTGCATGTAAGTGAAACTACTACATCCCAACCCCCTTCCCTTAAAGGGACACTATACCCAAACATATTGTTTCATGATTAAGGATAGAGAAGATAATTTTTCACAAACCTTATAATTTAAATCAATTACCTATTTTCATTATTTATTTAGATATACTTTAATGAAGACATAGAAATGCACACAGTGAAGAAATTTCAGGAGGCATCTATATACAGCTACTAATCATCAGCTACCAAACATATCTTGATATTGTTTTCAGCAAAGAATATCAATAGAATGAAGCTACAGAAATAATAGAATGAAATTATAGTTTATTTTTGAAATTATCTTCTCCTTCAAAATCATGAAGTAAAAATATTTGCTTTAATGTCCCTTTAACAACCCTAATTACTGTATATTTATAATTTGTTTAATTCATGTTTAGTTCACTATCATTAAGAATGAGGATAATGGATATTTATACCTTATGTTCACACCTTCTTTAAATATATTATTAGTTATATATACCAACGTGTCAATTTATATTGGATGTGAGAAACCTTGATGTACATCTTAGAAGTTAATATTACTATATGTACCGTTGAGACACAACCATGTCATGTTGTTTATTGAGCATGAATATGTCATAAACATTATAATAATTCCTTTTTGGTCCATTTCAACACAGGTATTATTATATGTTTTACCAATATTACTGTACTAAAACACAACTCACATGGATGTGGATGACAATTAGATAGTAAATAACAGAGGACAAGATTTTCAATGAAATTGAATAATATTTTTTTTTTTTAGGCCTCTTAGATGAGGGGCCTGGTGTGGGTCTTCTGCCTCTCCTGGGTTGTGTGGATACACTAGGAGTGCTGGTCACAGAGGAGATACTTGATGCCATGTCCTGCTGTTGGGTGAAATGCTCCACCAAAGCCCCCAACAGTTGATTCTGTTCCCTCCATCTTTGGTCACTTTGGATTTGCATGTCCGATATTACACGTAGCATTTGATTCTGATTTTGGACCATAGCTGATAGCAATGCTGCCATGTCCCTTTGCAGCTCATTCGACCTCTGTTGCAAACGGTGTTGGGTTCTATGGAACCTGTGTTGTTCCCTCTGCATATTCAGACACGTTTCCGTTAGAGTCTCACAGGTCAAAGTTTGCCTCCTCTGTAGTGAGATATATTCATCACCCATGGCAGAACTCAATTGATCCATGGGCTCTTCATCAGCAGGGACAATAGGCACTCTTTCAATGACGTGTTCCTCAGCTGGAGGTGCCGGAACAACAACCTCAGCTGGAGGTGCCGGAACAACAACCTCAGCTGGAGGTGCCAGAACAACAACCTCAATTGGAGGTGCCGGAACATTAACCTCAGTTGGAGGTGACGGAACATTAACCTCAGTTGGAGGTGACGGAACATTAACCTCAGTTGGAGGTGCCGGAACATTAACCTCAGTTGGAGGTGCCGGAACAATAACCTCAGTTGGAGGTGCCGGAACAAAAACAGCAGCTGGACGTGCAGGAAGAGATATCTCAGCTGGAGGTGCAGCCACAGGGATATGAGCTGGAGGTGCAGGGCGATGGATTACAGTTGGTGGAGCCCTTCCAACTGAAGATGATGGTCCAGATGTCGGGATGGACCGATAGTCCCAATGTCCGCTGGTGTGCATCCACTCAGCCTGCTGGTATACTCCTGTAGTGCCCTGATATTGTTGGGGGGGGGGAAATACATCTACCCTTTGGGGCTGGTGGGGCTCCCCCTCCAAGCCATAGGAATATTCCTCCTGCCACGGGTCCTGCCAGGTATCCTCCTCTAATGCAGGTGGCATGATATGTGGATTTTCAATGGACGCAGTCCAAGACATCTCATGCCTGCCATACTCCTGCTCTCTTATCTGTACCAGTGGTTGTGGTGGACATATATTTAGAACCGGTGTTGGGGGATTCATGGGCGTAGGCACCCTGGTGACTGGAGGTTCTGTGAAGGAGTCAAATGATGAGAGTGATTAGTACAGTCACATATCTATCCATGTGGGCATACAATTTACATGCTAGGGCCTATCCACATTCTCATGTCAAACTCTATAACATGCTTGTGCACATTGAGATTTGTGATATGAGGGTTTGGAATATGCTAATTATACATGTATGTGTTTCATACAATAGTTCTGTGTACATGTCAGTGATGGAGAAAATGTGTTCTTTAAGTGACATTATGGTTGTGGTGACTATGGTGTCCATTTACTGAAAGGTCTACATGTGGCTTGTGGCCTGTGTTACTCTGAGACATGTTAGTATTTCACTATTCTACCTCATATCATGATTTTCAATGTGTTAAGTAGCATTAAATGGACATGCAAAACATATTTATTATTTCATGATTCAGCTAGACAAGCATGGTATTCTAAATAAATTGTAATTTACTTCCATTAGCTAATATGCTTCATTATCTTGATATTCTTAGCTGATATGCATTTCTTGATAGGCTCAGAAGCTGCTGATTGGTGGCTGTACATCAATGCCTCGTGTGATTGCCTCACCCATGTGCATTGATATTTAATAAACTAAGATTTTCAAAATAAAAATTAAATATAGATAATGGAAGTAAATTTGGATGTTGTTTAAAACTATATTCTCTATCTGAATAATGAAAAAATATCTTTGTGTTTCATGTCCCTTTAATGTTAAATATCATTGTATATTTAGTTGTTAGTAATCAAAATACCATGATCCTCATTGTGTACATGAATGTGTGACAATATAGGATGTTATAACTCAAATACATATTATACTAGTGTGTGGGATGTTACTCACCAGCATGCTGTGCTGATGTTGCAGTCCCTGAGTCACGAGCCCCTGGAAGTCCACGGACTGCTGTGAGGCTCAGGGACAGACGAATGAGCTCCTGCCACTCATTGTATTCGGCCTCATAGTGAGGCCCACCTCCTGTTGCCCTCTGGGAGATTGCTTCCTGGCCCATCCTCTCCTTGACTCTCCTCTTGCAATCATTCCATCTCTTCTTAAGCCCGTCAACATTCCTCCTCTGTTGGGACACTCCATTGACGGCCTCCACCACCTTCTGCCAAGCATCCTTACGCCTCCGGGCAACTCCTTTGCCCTTCTCTTGTCCAAAGAGGGCATTATGGTTCTCCAGGACAGCCTGGACGAGAGCGAGGTTTTCGGCAAAACTGAAATTGGGACACCTCATACGCTCCTCGTCCTGGGCTGCCTGGCTCCCTCCCTGGGATGTCCCTGGTGTGGGTTCCTCCCTATCCTCTCCCTCCTCCCCCCTTCTATCCCCATGTGCACCCTCTATCCCTCTTCTCAGTGTGCCTGGCCTTTGGGCAACCCCACTCCCATCCTCCCTTCTGGCTCTCCCTCTCCCCACTCCGCTCACTCCCTGACGGGGACCCTGCTGCTCCTCCTGTACATAATCCTCTCCCTGCGACTCCCCTTCCCTCCTCCCCCCAGCCCTATCTCTCCCTGACATCCTCACACTACACACACTCACACACTCACACTCACTCCCACTTCAATCACACACAATCACAACCAGACACTCAGCCTTTCAAACTGTAAAAGATAAATAAAGAGTGTTGGGTGTTATAAAAAAAAAGTGTTGTGTATTTTGTATATGTGTGTATGCAAAATGTGTGCAATATGAAAAAAAGTGTAAGTAAATGTACTGGCTTAACAATCCAACCAACAATCCGACCTAACTAACTTGATGATGCTCCTTTCTCACTACTCTTACCACTAATCTCTATACTCGCTGTAGTGTGCTGTAGCTCCAAGAACCAACCAAACACACTAAAGAAATTGCGGCTGCGCAGGGGTTTAAGTATGAATTTTGAATCTCGTCATTACGTGGCGCATCTCTTAGAACTGGCGTTATTTTTTACGAGTCGTAGGCTAATTTGCATAAAACTACACTTTATTGAGACTTTACGTGAACAAAAAACAGGCGCAAGTACTTGCGACGACTAAAAGGTGTATTTGCGCACATTTTGCCTGCTCGTCGGTTTTTCAGACTTACGCCAGTTTAGCATCTGACGGCGGTGAATATTGGATAGCTCGAGTTGCGAGCTGAAACTGCGGGCGACGCGGGTTACCTCGCTTGCGCCGAAAACTACGACCTATATCGGATCGCGCCCCTGATGTGCTCAGCCAGCTCCCAATAGCCCAGTACTGCATTGCTGCTCTGGAGCTGACTTTAATTATGTGTTTAATCAACTTGCAGAGGTTAAAAACACTGTTATATACACTTAGCTGTGTAATAATATAGGGCTAGATTACAAGTGGAGTGCTATTTTATTGCATGCCCGCAAACGGTCAAATTTGCCCGATTGCGGGCGCGCAATAAATAACCAGCCATTACAACTGACTGGTTATTGTTACTGCGAGCTTGTGGTAGCAATTAGCGCTTATAAAATAAAGCAAAGATCAAATCTCTGGTTAATTTTATAAATGTCCACCAAATTCCTCCAAAATCAATTGAGAAATTGTGTAGCATCTTTATTTTTTTTTATAAAATAACTGCAAACATCAGTTTTTGGGATCTAAAGGGAGCGGGTGTGGGGTGTTAGAAAAAAAACGGCACTGAAAAGTGCCTTTACATTGCGGTCTTTGAAAACTGTGTGTTCCCTTTAAATATGTATGTATATGCTTACTGTATATACATATATACTTATGTGGTAATATGTGTATATATTTGCGCGACTTACCCCCTTCGCTGTGTCTCATGGCATGAGAATGAGACTCCCATTTGAACCTATGGAAGCGCGCTCTCATGAGCACAATGCTTCCCAGCAGTGTGAGCGTGAGCTCACGTTTGCATTGCTGTCAACTTGTAATACTAGCGCACATTAGCATGCACTAGTTTTGCTCAGTAGAGCACAAATATCTCTTTCACGAAAGCGATATTTAGAGCTCCACTTGTAATCTGGCCCATAATGCTCTAACATATTAGAGCATTTTTTTGTATTTTAATATTCCTTTAAGGGCATGTAGCACAGACACTGATTATACGATGTGTCCAATCAAAGTTCTCTAACTTAAATTAAAGCAAATTAAAAAAAAAACGCTTTATATGCCCAGAACATATGTGGGACAAAAAAAACTTATTTTGAAGCTGTCACATACTTGCTTTGAAGATTTAACAACTTTTTGTTGCTTGCGGACCTTGAGTTCTAATTAATTCACATTTTTTTGTACCAAAATCTTCATTTCTGCAGACTGTAAAAGTGCATTGGTTTTCTTTTATATAGTTACAGCATGTAATTGTTCCATTGTAAACTTTCCAGCTGAACTTTCCAAAAAGGCTTGTTGAAAGAAATTCCCTTTGTACTGAGATCACCTCACAAAGGAAAAGCTAAGGCTGACGTGTTTATCTTTTTATTTCTCGTGTGTGCTCCAAAAATGAACATCAGACGTCTGAGATTTAGTGTGCAACAGAAAGTCTAAGCCTTTGTATGGGATATGTGACCAACCCATTTGTCTTAACAAGAGAGTATTGAAGTATTTCTGTAAGGGAGTCAAACCTGAGTCAATACCTGTCACCTGATCTGAACATCTACTAAAGTAGTAATCCAGGAAGGCCCAGGGATATGCAGAATAAAACAGCGTTTATTTTCAAAGTATATAAATACATAAGAATGGGCCAACAGCTCCGCCCAAAGCAACACCCAATTCATAATGGTTAATTGGATTACACATGGCTGATATTTGCATCTGTTAAAGGGACACTAAACTCCGAATTAACGGGACAGTCAACTCCAAAATGTTTATTGTTTAAAAAGATACATAGGGTCTTATTTATTACGGTGCGAACGGACATGATCCGATATAGCGGATCATGTCCGCTGCACATCGATAAATGCCGACAACGTACGCTGTCAGCATTTATCATTGCACAAGCAGTTCTTGTGAACTGCTGGTGCAATGCCGCCCCCTGCACATTTGTGGCCAATCGACCACTAGCAGGGGGTGTCAATCAACCCGATCGTATTTGATCGGGCTGATTTATGTCCGCCGCCTCAGAGCAGGCAGACAGGTTATGGAGCAGTGGTTATGGACCCCTCATCCTTTTATTACTGATTCCTCAGTTTTGCACAGCCAACACGGTTATATTAATATACTTTTTACCTCTGTGATTATCTTGTATCCAAGCCTCTTCTGACAGCCCCCTGATCACATGACTTTTTATTTATTATCTATTGACTTGCATTTTAGCCAATAAGTGCAGTGTTGTGAACACAATGGCCTAGATTACGAGTTGTGCGTTAGCCTTAAAAAGCAGCATTAAGAGGTCCTAACCGCTGGCATTATGAGTCTTGCAGGTACAGCTGTACCGCTCACTTTTTTGGCCAGACTCGGAAATACCGCATATCCACTTACGTCAATTGCGTATCCTATATTTTCAATGGGACTTGCATAGCGCCGGTATTACGAGTCTGCCAAAAAGTGAGCGGTATACCCTCTCCTGTCAAGCCTGGTACCGCATTTAAAAGTCAGTAGTTAAGAGTTTTACACTACAACACTGTAGCATAAAACTCTTAACTAAAGTTCTAAGAAATACACTAACACCCATAAACTACCTATTAACCCCTAAACCGAGGCCCCCCCCCACATTGCAAACACTAAAATAAAAAATGTAACCCCTAATCTGCCGAACCGGACATCGCCGCCACTATAATAAACATATTAACCCCTAAACCGCTGCACTCCCACATCGCAAACACTAGTTAAATATTATTAACCCCTAATCTGCCGTCCCTAATATCGCCGACACCTACCTACATTTATTAACCCCTAATCTGCTGCCTCCAACGTCGCCGCCACTATAATAAAGTTATTAACCCCTAAACCTAAGTCTAACCCTAACACCCCCTAACTTAAATATAATTTAAATACATCTAAATAAAATTGCTACAATTAACTAAATAATTCCTATTTAAAACTAAATACTTACCTATAAAATAAACCATAAGCTAGCTACAATATAACTAATAGTTACATTGTAGCTAGCTTAGGGTTTATTTTTATTTTACAGGCAACTTTGTATTTATTTTAACTAGGTACAATAGTTATTAAATAGTTATTAACTATTTAATAACTACCTAGTTAAAATAAAGACAAATGTACCTGTAAAATAAAACCTAACCTAAGTTACAATTACACCTAACACTACACTATAATTAAATTAATTACATAAATTAAATACAATTAATTACAATTAAATAAAATTATCTAAAGTACAAAAAAGCAAACACTAAATTACAGAAAATAATAAAGAAATTACAAGATTTTTAAACTAATTACACCTACTCTAATCCCCCTAACAAAATAAAAAAGCCCTCCAAAATAAAAAAGCCCTACCCTACACTAAATTACAAATATCCCTTGAAAGGGCCTTTTGCGGGGTATTGCCCCAAAGTAATCAGCAATTTTACCTATAAAAAAAAAGTACAAATACCCCCCCCAACATTAAAACCCACCACCCACACAACCAACCCTACTCTAAAACCCACCCAATCCCCCCTTAAAAAAAACCAGCCGGGCAGAGGTCCTCAACGAATCCGGCAGAAGTGGTCCTCCAGACGGGCAGAAGTCTTCATCCAACCGGGCAGAAGTGGTCCTCCAGACGGGCAGAAGTCTTCATCCAGACGGCATCTTCTATCTTAATCCATCCGGCACGGAGCGGGTCCATCTTCAAGACATCCGATGCGGAGCATCCTCTTCATCCAACGGCCGACGACTGAATGAAGGTTCCTTTAAATGACGTCATCCAAGATGGCGTCCCTTCAATTCCGATTGGCTGATAGAATTCTATCAGCCAATCGAAATTAAGGTAGAATAAATCCTATTGGCTGATGCAATCAGCCAATAGGATTGAACTGGCAGGATTTTTTTAGAGTAGGTGTAATTAGTTTAAAAATGTTGTAATTTCTTTATTATTTTCTGTAATTTAGTGGGGGGGGGGGTTTGTGTACGTTAGATAATTTTATTTAATTGTAATTAATTGTATTTAATTTCGGTAATTAATTGAATTATAGTGTAGTGTTAGGTGTAATTGTAACTTAGGTTAGGTTTTATTTTACAGGTAAATTTGTCTTTATTTTAACTAGGTAGTTATTAAATAGTTAATAACTATTTAATAACTATTGTACCTCGTTAAAATAAATACAAAGTTGCCTGTAAAATAAAAATAAACCCTAAGCTAGCTACTATGTAACTATTAGTTATATTGTAGCTAGCTTATGGTTTATTTTATAGGTAAGTATTTAGTTTTAAATAGGAATTATTTAGTTAATTGTAGTAATTTTATTTAGATTTATTTAAATTATATTTAAGTTAGAGGGTGTTAGGGTTAGACTTAGGTTTAGGGGTTAATAACTTTATTACAGTGGCAGCGATGTTGGGGGTGGCAGATTAGGGGTTAATAAATGTATGTAGGTTGCGGCGACATAGAGGGCGGCAGATTAGGGGTTAATAAATAAAATGTAGGTGTCGGTGATGTTGGGGGCAGCAGATTAGGGGTTCATAAGTATAATGTAGGTGACGGCGGTGTCCGGAGCAGCAGATTAGGGGTTAATACTATAATGCATGGTGTCGGCGATGTCGGGGGCGGCAGATTAGGGGTTAATAAGTGTAAGATTAGGGGTGAAATTAAAGAAATGTGATATTAGATACAACACTCGTGTTCTCCAAAGCTGATCCCAGAAAGAGTGTATTAACCTCAAAATACACTCAAGTGATATAGTTGCAAAAAGGGGGGTGGGGATCGCACTATAAATAGCTGGAGAGTATAATATCAATTGATATCAGTCAATGGTAATTACCAGGAGGTTGACGTGATTATGGGCAGAAAAAATATATGTATATATATCCTTAGGAACAGAATCAATATATGTATATATATCCTTATGAACAGAATCGAAAGTAATTCTTATATCAGTATAGACCAATGCTAACTTAAATAATGAATATATAAGTCAAGTCTCAATTAGTATATAAAGAAGGAAATATAAGTTCTTGAAACTAGAATATAGCGTGAATTTGTTTATAATATTAAAATTAATGTTTCGTTCTCAAAATTAATAAACACTTTATTACAATAACATAAAAATAAGATGCCGGCATCAAGTAAAAACAATCCTAAAAAAGCATATGATTCTATTTATAAAAGGCTAATGATAATCCTATGACAAAAATACAAGATTTAAAATAGTGATTCTGTTATACACCTAAAGTTGATATCTGGGTCCCAGAACACTTATCAAAGTAACAATGGTGTGGATAGTCTTTTGAAATGTTATCCCCAATGATGTGGCCACGTCCTTGTTCTTAACAGTGACCGTGTCCTTATGGTTAATATAAATACCTGCAGTCAGAATTAATTCTTCAGTTTGATATACTACCAAAAGACGCTGCAATGGAGTATCAGCGTGTGTGGTATTCCGCTTGCAACTGTGTATCCAAAAGACGCTGCAATGGTGTATCAGCGTGTGTGGTATTCTGCTTACGATTGCGTATCCAGTCTCCCTGTTTGAGAAAAAAGTTCCGGTTCTGGTTAGGAGTTCAGATTGAACCTGCTAATGGCGATAGTCTGTGGAATATCTGTGTCACAGTCTCTAAGTTTAGAGTATGAGTGATGTGTTGGAGATTGGAAATAGGTCCTGGGACAGGAATTACACATATAGATACTACTTGATATGAGATGTAGATCAATGTACCTGTCCTATCTATTCCTTTCAACCAACCTTGGATCAAGTTCAAATGCAATCAGAGTAAGTCAATCTACGCGTTTCAGCCTCCAGGGGCCTTTATCAAGACATAGGGGGCGGCAGATTAGGGGTTAATAAATAAAATGTAGGTGTCGGCGATGTTGGGGGCAGCAGATTAGGGGTTCATAAGTATAATGTAGGTGGCGGCGGTGTCCGGAGCGGCAGATTAGGGGTTAATAATATAATGCATGGTGTCGGCGATGTCGGGGGCGGCAGATTAGGGGGTTAATAAGTGTAAGATTAGGGGTGTTTAGACTCAGGGTTCATGTTAGGGTGTTAGGTGTAGACATAAAATGTGTTTCCCCATAGGAATCAATGGGACTGCGTTAGGAGCTTTACGCTGCTTTTTTGCAGGTGCACAAACACGTTTTACCTGCTCACCGCTAACGTAAGCAGCGCTGGTATTGAGGTGAGATGTGGAGCAAAATTTTGCTCTTCACTCACTTTTTTGCGGCTAAAGCCGGGTTTGTAAAAGCCCGTAATACCAGCGCTGTCTGTAAGTGAGCGGTGAGCATAAACTGCTTGTTAGCACCGCACAGCCTCTAACGCAAAACTCATATTCTAGGCGAAAGTTATCTGTATGGCCCACATGAACTAGCACTCCCCTGATGTGAAAAGCAAATAAAATAGCAGGTGATAAGAGGCTGTCTGTAGTGGCTTAGAAACAGGCAGAAATTTAGAGGCTTAAAGGTTATAAAGCATATTTATATAACCATGTTGGTTGTGCAAAGCTGGAGAATGGGTAGTAAAGGCATTATCTATCTTTTTAAACAATAACAATTTTTGTGTTGACTGTCCCTTAGATTAGATAGATTAGATTGTCTACAAAGTGGTCACAGATCTTCTTTAATCCCTTTTTTTTTTTAGATTATAAAACAAGCCAAGCGAATTTACAGTAAAACATTTAAACGCCTACCTATTTAGCACAATCATCATTACTTCAGATTCTCTTTTTACTAAAAATATGTAGTTCTCTCTAAAGCTATGTTCTATGTCCTGAACATATTTGCTGCAGTAGGAACATGGGCTACTAGAGGGAACTGCTATACACACAAGCTGCACATCATTGTAAAACTGTAGCTCATTAGCATTAAGAGTGACTCAGGTTGGGGCTTTATGCTTAGATATAAAGAGACAAATGCCCTCTTCTCCAGAAGCCCATGATATTATACCTTGATCAGTGTTAAACCTCATTTGCCATTTACCAGCCTGTTTTCCAAACTGCATCTGACCTAATCACCTTACACAAGTTAGTATAAAATATGAATGATTAGTGAATTTGCTATTCAATCCTTCTTCTAGTTAATTAAAAGGGACACAAAAACAAACACAAAAAAAGTAATGATTCTGATAGAGCATAGTTTTAAATAACTTTTCATTTTACTTCTGTTATCAATTGTGCTTAATTCTCTTTGTATCATTTCTTGAAGGTGAAGCAGTGCACTCCTGGGAGCTAGCTGACCATGTCTGCTCAGCTAAAAACAAGAGGCATATATGTGCAGCCACAAATCAGCAGCTAGCTCCCAGTAGTGCATTGCTGCTCTGGAGCCTACCTAAGCATGCTTAGGCAAATAATACCAAGAGAATGAAGCAAATTAGATAAATTAAGTAAATTTGGTAAGTTGTTTAAAATTGAATGCTCTATCTGTATGATGAAAGATTATTTTTGACTGTACTGTCCCTTTAATATTACATTCCCTGAGTGGTTAATGTCCCTTTAACACATTAGAAGAGTATGGGGCTTAATCATAGTACTGAATCCTTTACTCAATATTTATAGATTAAAGGGACATGAAACCCATTTTTTTCTTTCACAATTCAAATAGAGCATACAGATTAAAAAAAAAAAAAAACTCAAAAAGTTATTTGGAGCATACGGCAGCAAACACTGCTGACATCTATTGATAAAAGCATGTTAGCAAAACTGCTGCCATATAGAGATCCACACTCCTGAGCCTAATAACTTGTTTTTCAACAAAGGATACCAAGAAAATTAAGTAAATTTGAGGATACCCGCAAATTGGAAACGTTTTAAAACAAATTGTATGCTCTATCTGAATCATTAAAAAAAGTGTGTTTCATGTCCCTTTAAGGGAACCTAAGGCAGTTTTTAGCATTTCTGCTTGCTACATGGCTGACCTCTCACACTGCTTATGTTAATGCTTCGAAATTCCAAGCAATGCGTCTCGTGTTCTCCTTTCTGCATCTTTAGATATACGGCTAAATATTATGCAATTTTAAGTAACTCATCTTGAGTTGGTCTAAAAGGGCAAAAAGGAAGTGAAAAAGCCGGAGAGACTGAAGCGAGAAGTTATATAGCAGTTTTGTAAATTCTTGCTTCTTTGTGGTTTGCTGTTAAAAACAAATCACTTTCTTAATATTTCTCCAAATTTTGTTCAAATTATAATGATTTTAACTACTTAATTCAATACACACAGATTTTGAGTTGACACTTTTCTCAGACTTAAAGGGACACTGTACCCAAAATTTTTCTTTTGTAATTCAGAAAGAGTGTGCAATTTTAAGCAACTTTCTAATTTACTCCTATTATCAATTTTTCTTCATTCTCTTGCTATCATTATTTGAAAAAGAAGGCATCTAAGATTTTTTTGGGGTTCAGAACTCTGGACAACACGTTTTTATTGGTGGATGAATTTATCCACCAATCAGCAAGGACAACCCAGGTTGTTCACCAAAAATGGGCCGGCATCTAAACTTATATTCTTGCATTTCAAATAAGATACCAAGAGAATGAAGACAATTTGATAATAGGAGTAAATTATAAAGTTGCTTAAAATTTCATGCTCAATCTGAATCATGAAAAAAAAAATTTGGGTACAGTGTCCCTTTAATCACATGCTTGAAGGGGCATTTGACCCAGTATTTAATCTTCCCCTAATATGCTTTATTACTATTTAACACTCTGACTCGAGTGTAAACTTCAATAGAACGTATCTTTTTGTGCGCATCGGATAGCGCATGTATTACAAGTTAAAAGCAAAACGTTTGCGCGTGAACGAAACCCAATGCGTGCTAATCAAATTACTTTGGATATGACGACCTTGCTAACTTATTCTCCCCATAGACTTCAATAGAGAGCGCAGAAGAAAAAACGTAACACTTATCGATTGCGCGCTAACCCAAAAGGAGTTATTAATATTTCACATTACAATGTTCTTCACATACAGAATTTTTTAATTTTTATTACACAATAGAAATTTCTATATAGATATCCATATATACCAATACCTATATATCTATTCCTATAGGTATATAGGTATAGATATATATTTTATATTAACATTATTATATATATATATATATATATAGATACAAGTAGAGTGAGACTGCTCAGTGGTCTGAGTTGAATCAAGCGATAATCTGCATATAGCGCTCGTCTGTAAGGAATAGGATATATAAGGCAGCGATACAGGACAGCTACTGTATGGGATATAGAGTCCCACACAGTAGGAGTAAATGTAGGCAGAAAAGATTAGGACAGCGCCTGTACATCCACTATAACTGGAAATATGGAGACATAAATAGTTTATGCAAATTCTTAGAATGTAGTCAGTCTGTGATGAATCACCATATGTCGAATGCTATGAGATAAAAATTGGTATAAAATACCCTTACCAGATATTACCCCAATCTAATGAGGTAAGTATGCCGCACTGGGGGTATATGTAGGTAGTATACTCTCTTTCTGGATGCCGGACCTGTGGTTGTTCTGATTTTGTCAGCCTCCTGGAGTATGTTGGGATGTAATTCTTATGATGATGATATCCCACAAGCTTCCTGTGCAGATGTATGGCCTCTTGGAGTGGTTCTCTATCCCGGTATCAACTTTCTCCACCGTAGGGGTACCCAAGGAGACAAGAGAGTGTATCTAGTGTAATCCAGCTTTATTCACAGTTAAGCATATACAATACAACTCACATTGAACTCACATTTATGACCCTCAAACAAAGTGAGGTATGTTTGCAGCATGTAAGACCATAATAGGTCTCTCCACGTATGTGTGTCAGGTAGGGTTCCAGGGATAGGTATATAGGGTAAGCAATGTCCGTGGGACAGCCACACACAGCAAACAGTTGTTAATATTAAGAGAGTTTTGTGTATTAAAATACAAGCTAGCAAGCTGGCTAGAGAGTAATAAAACAATGGATAGAATAAAAGCTAAAATATAAGATATAAAATACCCTGACGCGTTTCAAAGGTTGTTTTGATTTATCCTTCTTCTTTATTTTACAGGCAACTTTGTATTTATTTTAACCAGGTACAATAGCTATTAAATAGTTAATAACTATTTAATAGCTACCTAGTTAAAATAATTACAAAATTATCTGTAAAATAAATCCTAACCTAAGTTACAAATACACCTAACACTACACTATCAATAAATTAATTAAATAAAATACCTACAATTATCTACAATCAAACCTAACACTACACTATCAATAAATTAATTAAATAAAATACCTACAAATAAATACAATTAAATAAACTAACTAAAGTACAAAAAATAAAAAAAGAACTAAGTTACAAAAAATAAAAAAATAATTTACAAACATTATAAAAATATTACAACAATTTTAAGCTAATTACACCTACTCTAAGCCCCCTAATCAGAACAGCCAATAGAATGTGAGCTCAATCTGATTGGCTGATTGGATCAGCCAATCGGATTGAACTTGAATCTGATTAGCTGATTCCATCAGCCAATCAGAATTTTCCTACCTTAATTCCGATTGGCTGATAGAATCCTATCAGCCAATCGGAATTCGAGGGACACCATCTTGGATGACGTCCCTTAAAGGAACCGCCATTCGTCGAGAAGTCGTCGGCCAAGATGGATGTTCCGCGTCGGCGGGATGAAGATGGATCCGGAAGAAAGAAGATTGAAGATGCCGCATGATAGAAGACTTCAGCCAGATGATGGACCTCTTCAGCCCCCGCTTGGATCAAGACTTCAGCCGGATGATGGACCTCTTCAGCCCGATGATGGACCTCTTCAGCCCCCCGCTTGGGCTTGGATGAAGACTTCGGAGCCTCTTCTGGATGGATCGGTGATACCCGGCGTCGTGAAGATAAGGTAGGGAGATCTTCAGGGGCTTAGTGTTATGGGGTTTTTTTACAGGCAAAAGAGCAGAATTCTTTGGGGCATGCCCCGCAAAAGGCCATTTTAAGGGCTGGTAAGGTAAAAGAGCTTTTCAATTTTTACTTTAGAATAGGGTAGGGCATTTTTTTATTTTGGGGGGCTTTGTTATTTTATTAGGGGGCTTAGAGTAGGTGTAATTAGCTTAAAATTGTTGTAATATTTTTATAATGTTCGTAAATTATTTTTTTAATTTTTGTAACTTAGTTCTTTTTTTATTTTTTGTACTTTAGTTAGTTTATTTAATTGTATTTATTTGTAGGTATTTGTATGTAATTAATTTATTGATAGTGTAGTGTTAGGTTTAATTGTATATAATTGTAGGTATTTTATTTAATTAATTTATTGATAGTGTAGTGTTAGGTGTATTTGTAATTTAGGTTAGGATTTCTTTTACAGGTAATTTTGTAATTATTTTAACTAGGTAGCTATTAAAAAGTTATTAACTATTTAATAGCTATTGTACCTAGTTAAAATAAATATAAAGTTGCCTGTAAAATAAATATTAATCCTAAAATAGCTACAATATAATTATAATTTATATTGTAGCTATATTAGGGTTTATTTTACAGGTAAGTATTTAGCTTTAAATAGGATTAATTTATTTAATAAGATTTATTTTATTTCGTTAGATTTAAATTATATTTAACTTAAGGGAGTGTTAGTGTTAGGGTTAGACTTAGCTTTAGCGGTTAATACATTTATTATAGTAGCGGTGAGGTCCGGTCGGCAGATTAGGGGTTAATAATTGTAGGTAGGTGGCGGCGACGTTGGGGGGGCAGATTAGGGGTTAATAAATATAATATAGGGTTCGGCGGTGTTAGGGTCAGCAGATTAGGGGTACATAGGGATAATGTAGGTTGCAGCGGTGTACGGAGTGGCAGATTAAGGGTTAATAATAAAGTGCAGGGGTCAGCGATAGCGGGGCGGCAGATTAGGGGTTTATAAGTATAAGGCTAGGGGTGTTTAGACTCGGGGTTCATGTTAGGGTGTTTGGTGCAGACTTAGGAAGTGTTTCCCCATAGGAAACAATGGGGCTGCGTTAGGAGCTGAACGCTGCTTTTTTGCAGGTGTTAGGGTTTTTATCAGCTCAAACGGCCCCATTGTTTCCTATGGGGGAATCGTGCACGAGCACGTTTTTGAAGCTGGCCGTGTCCGTAAGCACCGCTGGTATTTAGAGTTGAAGTGGCGGTAAATTATGCTCTACGCTCCCTTTTTGGAGCCTAACGCAGCCCTTCTGTGAACTCTAAATAACAGCGGTATTTAAAAGGTGCGGGGGGAAAAAAGCATGCATAGCTAACGCACCCCTTTGGCCGCAGAACTCTAAGGGGCCTAGTTATCAAGCCGTCAACCTCAAATACGCTGGAATTCCGCATCGTATTTGTGGCGAGGCTGATACGCCTTAGTTATCAAAGGCTCGAGACCGGCAAAAGTAGAATTTTGTGACGTAAGCATCGATCCGCCGGACTCAGTCCGACACAGATCGATTCTTACGTCACTCCAGATGTTCCGCACACAAGTGCGGCACATTCTCACTACTTTTTCTAGTTATCAAAAAACTAGCAGGTACGCTCGGCACTTTTACGGCCCAGCGTACCTGGTTTTCAATCCGCCACCCCTGGAGGCGGCGGATCCCATAGGAATCAATGGGAGTCTGACCATAGCGAAAGTACAAGTTCGCTGCTGACAGACATCCCATTCATTCCTATGGGAGCTGTCTACACCTAACACCCTAACATGTACCCCGAGTCTAAACACCACTAATCTGTCCCCCCCTACACCGCCGCAACTAAATAAAGTTATTACCCCCTAAACCGCCGCTCCCGGAGCCCACCGCAAGCTACTCTATACATATTAACCCCTAAACCACCACTCCCGGAGCCCACCGCAACTATAATAAATGTATTAACCCCTAAACCGCCGCTCCTTGAACCCGCCGCAACCTATATTAAATGTAATAACCCCTAATCTGCCCCGCCTACACCGTCGCCACCTATAATAAATTTATTAACCCCTATCCTGCCCCCCACTACGCCGCCGCCACTGTAATAAAATTATTAACCCCTAAACCTAAGTCTAACCCTAACCCTAACGCCCCCCTAACTTAAATATTAATTAAATAAATCTAAATAAATTAACTCTTATTAACTAAATGAATCCTGTTTAAAACTAAATACTTACCTTTAAAATAAACCCTAATATAGCTACAATATAAATAATAATTATATTCTAGCTATTTTAGGATTTATATTTATTTTACAGGTACCTTTCAATTTATTTTAACTAGGTACAATAGCTATTAAATAGTTATTAACTATTTAATAGCTTACCTAGCTAAAATAAAGAGAAATGTACCTGTTAAATAAATCCTAACCTAAGTTACAATTACACCTAACACTACACTATACTTTAATAAATTAATCCCATTTAAAAATAAATACTTACCTGTAAAATAAACCCGAAGATAGCTACAATGTAATTAATAATTATATTGTAGCTATCTTAGGATTTATATTTATTTTAAAGGTAACTTTGTATTTATTTTAGCTAGTTAGAATAGTTATTAAATAGTTATTAACTATTTAATAACTACCTAGCTAAAAGAAATACAAAATTACCTGTAAAATAAATCCTAACTTAAGTTACAATTAAACCTAATACTACACTATCATTAAATTAATTAAATAAACTACCTACAAATAACTACAATTAAATACAATTACATAAACTAACTAAAGTACAAAAAATAAAAAAAGCTAAGTTACAAAAAAAAAAAAAAAAAGTTACAAACATGTTAAAAATATTACAACAATTTTAAGCTACTTACACCTAATCTAAGCCCCCTAATAAAATAACAAACCCCCCCAAAATAAAAAAATGCCCTACCCTATTCTAAATTAAATAAATTTCAAAGCTCTTTTACCTTACCAGCCCTTAAAAGGGCCATTTGTGGGGGCATGCCCCAAAGAAAACAGCTCTTTTGCCTGTAAAAGAAAAATACAACCCCCCCCAACATTAAAACCCACCACCCACATACCACTAATCTAACCCAAACCCCCCTTACAAAAACCTAACACTAATCCCCTGAAGATCATCCTACCTTTAGTTGTCTTCACTCAGCCGAGCCACCGATGGAACTGAAGAGGACATCCGGAGCGGAAGAAGTTAATCCTCCAAGCGGCGCTGAAGAAATCTTCCATCCGATGAAGTCATCATCCAGGCGGCGCTGAAGAAAAGTCTTCGATCCGGCCCATGTCATCTTCAAAGAGGCGCTGAAGAGGTCTTCTATCCGGGCGAAGTCATCTTCCAAGCCGGGTCTTGAATCTTCCTTCCGCCGACGCGGAACCACCTTCTTCACCGACGGACTACGACGAATGACGGCTCCTTTAAGGGACGTCATCCAAGATGGTGTCCCCTCAATTCCGATTGGCTGATAGGATTCTATCAGCCAATCGGAATTAAGGTAGGAAAATTCTGATTGGCTGATGGAATCAGCCAATCAGATTCAAGTTCAATCCGATTGGCTGATTCAATCAGCCAATCAGATTGAGCTTGCATTCTATTGGCTGATCGGAACTGCCAATAGAATGCGAGCTCAATCTGATTGGCTGATTCCATCAGCCAATCAGATTTTTCCTACCTTAATTCCGATTAGCTGATAGAATCCTATCAGCCAATCGGAATTGAGGGGACGCCATATTGGATGACGTCCCTTAAAGGAGCCGTCATTCGTCGTAGTCCGTCGGTGAAGAAGGTGGTTCCGCGTCGGCGGAAGGAAGATTCAAGACCCAGCTTGGAAGATGACTTCGCCTGGATAGAAGACCTCTTCAGCGCCTCTTTGAAGATGACATGGGCCGGATCTTCAGCGCCGCCTGGATGATGACTTCATCGGATGGAAGATTTCTTCAGCGCCGCTTGGAGGATTAACTTCTTCTGCTCCGGATGTCCTCTTCAGTTCCATCGGTGGCTCGGCTGAGTGAAGACAACTAAAGGTAGGATGATCTTCAGGGGATTAGTGTTAGGTTTTTGTAAGGGGGGTTTGGGTTAGATTAGGGGTATGTGGGTGGTGGGTTTTAATGTTGGGGGGGGTTGTATTTTTCTTTTACAGGCAAAAGAGCTGTTTTCTTTGGGGCATGCCCCCCCAAATGGCCCTTTTAAGGGCTGGTAAGGTAAAAGAGCTTTGAAATTTATTTAATTTAGAATAGGGTAGGGCATTTTTTTATTTTGGGGGGGTTTGTTATTTTATTAGGGGGCTTAGATTAGGTGTAAGTAGCTTAAAATTGTTGTAATATTTTTAACATGTTTGTAACTTAGCTTTTTTTATTTTTTGTACTTTAGTTAGTTTATGTAATTGTATTTAATTGTAGTTATTTGTAGGTAGTTTATTTAATTAATTTAATGATAGTGTAGTATTAGGTTTAATTGTAACTTAGGTTAGGATTTATTTTACAGGTAATTTTGTATTTCTTTTAGCTAGGTAGTTATTAAATAGTTAATAACTATTTAATAACTATTCTAACTAGCTAAAATAAATACAAAGTTACCTGTAAAATAAATATAAATCCTAAGATAGCTACAATATAATTATTAATTATATTGTAGCTATCTTAGGGTTTATTTTACAGGTAAGTATTTATTTTTAAATAGGAATAATTTATTAAAGTATAGTGTAGTGTTAGGTGTAATTATAACTTAGGTTAGGATTTATTTTACAGGTAAATTTCTCTTTATTTTAGCTAGGTAGCTATTAAATAGTTAATAACTATTTAATAGCTATTGTACCTGGTTAAAATAAATTGAAAGGTACCTGTAAAATAAATATAAATCCTAAGATAGCTAGAATATAATTATTATTTATATTGTAGCTCTATTAGGGTTTATTTTAAAGGTAAGTATTCAGTTTTAAATAGGATTCATTTAGTTAATAAGAGTTAATTTATTTAGATTTATTTAATTAATATTTAAGTTAGGGGGGCGTTAGGGTTAGGGTTAGACTTAGGTTTAGGGGTTAATCATTTTATTACAGTGGCGGCGGTGTAGTGGGGGGCAGGATAGGGGTTAATAAATGTATTATAGGTGGCGACGGTGTAGGGGGGGCAGGATAGGGGTTAATAGGTTTAATATAGGTTGCGGCGGGTTCAGGGAGCGGCGGTTTAGGGGTTAAACTATTTATTTAGTTGCGGAGAGGTGCGGGATCAGCAGGAAAGGGGTTAATAATTTTATAATAGAGGGCGACGGTGTAGGGGGGGCAGGATAGGGGTTACTAGGTATACTGTAGGTGGCAGCGGTGTCCGGGAGCGGCGGTTTAGGGGTTAATACATTTATAAGAGTTGCGGCAGGGTCTAGGAGCGGCGGTTTAGGGGTTAATACATTTATAAGAGTTGCGGCGGGGTCTAGGAGCGGCGGTTTAGGGGTTAATACATTTATAAGAGTTGCGGCGGGGTCTAGGAACGGCGGTTTAGGGGTTAATACATTTATAAGAGTTGTGGCGGGGTCTAGGAGCGGCGGTTTAGGGGTTAGTAACTTTATTGAGTTGCGGGAGGCTCCGGGGGCGCCGGTATAGGGGGTAGAACAGTGTAGTTTAGTGTGAGTGCTTAGTGACAGGCTAGTAATAAAGCTGGGAAAAAGCCGAAGGGCAGCGAGATCGGATGAGTGATAACTGTCACAGTCCGCTGCTCATCGCCCCGTGGCTTTTTGACAGCTTTATTTGATAACTTAGGCGTATTTTTTCAGGTCCGTGGCGGCGATGTGAGGCGAGCTTAGACGGGCGTATTGGGCCGGGCGAAGCCAGAAAAGTAGACGGCTTGATAACTACCCCCCTAAATATAGCGGATAGACTCTTACATTACAATACAAGAAGATTTTGTGTGATTTATCGCCATGCTGATGAAGTTTTGAATATAGAGGGAACAATATAAAACAAACATTTTATTTTCTCTCATTCCAACTCCTCACTGGGAGCGTGATTACTTCTAAACACCTTTGTTTACATAGCTTTTCTATAACCATTACTTAAAGGGAGATTATACACTAATTTTTTCTTTGCATAAATGTTGTGTAGATAATCTATTTATATAGCCCATAAAGTTTTTAGTTTTTTTTAAATGTATAGTTTTGCTTATTTTTAAATAACATTGCTCTGATTTTCAGACTCCTAACCAAGCCCCAAAGTTTTATGTGAATACCGTCAGCTACCTTCTCCAGCTTGCTCCTGTTTGTGTAAAGGGTCTTTTCATATGCAAAAGAAAGGGGAGGGTCTTATTTCCCACTTGCAGTGGGCTTTCCAGCTACCTTTTCAACAGAGCTTAGAGGGACAGTATACACTAATTTTTATATAACTGCATGTAATAGACACTACTATAAAGAATAAGATGCACAGATACTGATATAAAAATCCAGTATAAAACTGTTTAAAAACTTACTTAGAATCTCTCAGTTTAGCTCTGTTGAATAACACCTAACCACCAACCGCCCACAATGCAAACACCTAATTAAACTATTAACACCTATACCGCCAACCGCCCACCACAACACAAAGTATCTAATTAAACTATTAAAGGGACATATACACTCATTTTTTCTTTGCATAAACTGCAATCTCCCCACAATGCAAAATATTAAACTAATATCTAAGCTCCCTAACCTAACACCCCCTAACTTAACACAAATTAAAATACACTTAAATAAAATTAAAAAGATACTAACTTTCTAAAAAAAACATAAAAAACATTAAAAAAAAATCTACATTACAAAAAACCCTAACGTTACATAAAATAAAAAACCTAAGATTAAAGAAAATAAAAAATACCCTTAAAGAAAATAAAAAACCCTAACAGTACAGAAAATAAAAAACTGCCCTTACAAAAAATAACAAATTAAACTAGCTAAAATAATACAAATTATTCCTATTATAATGCCTTGTTAAAAAACAAAACACCCCAATATAAAACAAAAAACCTAATCTAGAAATATACTACCAATAGCCCTTAAAAGGACCTTTTGGAGGGCATTGCCCTAAAGTTAACAGCTCTTTTTCAAATAAAATAAACAAATTACCCCCTAACACTACAACCACCACCCCCCAACCCCACATTTAATTTTAAATTCACTTTTATTTTCAAATGTGCTTCATTCTTTTGGTAACCCTTGTTGAAAAAGAATATGCACATATCCTCCACTAATGGGAACTAGCTGCTGATTGGTGCCTGCACACATTTGTCTCTTGTGATTGGCTAACTAGATGTGTTCAGCTAGCTGCCATTAGTGCAATGATGTTCCTTCAGCAAAAGATTACAAAATAATGAAGCAAATTTGATAATAGAAGTAAATTGGCAAGTTTTTTAAAATTGTATGTTCTATCCAAATCACGAAAGAACAGTTTGGGGTTTCCTGTCCCTTTGATAGGTATGGTATGTGTACAGTGGCATTAATAAAAATAAAAAAAAGCTAAAGCAGACTAATTTTATTTTTGCCTTTCATGTCCCATAGGTATTTAACTCTCACATAGGATAATATTTCAATACCGTAAAATGATAATACTAGCAGTTATATTCCTATTTGCACATCAGGTGTTCAAGTATAGCATGATAACTCATCCTTTTTTTCTGTATACAACAGAAATTCTCTTACACATTCTTTTAGAGTATCTGTTGTGTGTCCAACATATTTCATGCCACATTTGCAATATTCCAGATATCCAGCATTTCCAGAAATGTTCTGAAATCTATCAGTACAAACCACATGCTGGTATTTCAGCATTTACATGTTATAGATATAGATTTGGATATAAATATTCCCTTCCAGCTGTAGCAAGTTGGCTTTTTTATGCTGTTGTTGATCATTCTTTTTATGACTAACATGCCGGATAATATTGCCTGATTTATAACCATTTTTCTAAAATATAAATTGAGTCCCTAAGCCTTTCCATTTAAAAAAAAAAATGAAGATTCCTCCTCGTACATCTTATGCTAAGCTAAGATATTGTTTGTTGAATAAAACAATGGTTTGCTCTGCCAGTACATGGATTTTTTTGATAACCAAGGACCTAGAATATAATGCAGACCCCATACCATACCATACCCACAACCCAAAGACTTTTCAGCCCTTAAAGGGATATGGAAGTCAGAATTCCATTTTCATTATTAAGAGAGAATCTGTCATTTTTAAATACTTTTCAATTTACTTCTGTAATTAAGTGTATCTTCTTGTCCCCTTTGTTGAAACTTATAAATATTTACATTTGGTAGTAAAAGTATATTGGAACATTTACTTCTTTTAGCTTTGTATTTTAGTTTTATCTATCATCTATCTATCTATCTGTCTCTCAATCTGCCTTTCTGTCGGTCTGTCTTTCCCTGAAGCAGTGGGTCCCATAACAACTATATCCCCGGCACCAATGGGTTAATAATTGAATAAAATAAAAATCACTAACATTTTTTTCCAAAAATAAATAACTTGGTTCAGATAACAGTAGATATTAAAGAACTTTCCAATTTACTTCCATTAACAAAAGGTGCACAGTCATTTTAGCTTTACACTTTTTTGAGTTAACAGCTCCTACTGAGCATGTGCAAGAATTCACAGAATATACGTAGGTATATGTATTTGTGATTGGCTGACGACTGTCACATGATACAGTGGGAAAGGAAATAGACATAACTGAAATTTGTCAGAAAAAAAACTACTACTTATTTGAAGTTCAGACTTATAAGTTACATTGTATTCAGTGGCGTCACTAGGGGGGTGCGGGGGGTGCGGGCCGCCCCCGGGTGACACCCTCCAGGGGGTGGCACCAAAAAAAAAAAAAAAATTTTTTTTTTTATTTTTTTTTTAAATTTTATTGAAATTCATAAAAATACAATGTTGAGATGCATAGATTATTTTATTAGAGGCTGGCATTTGTGAACATTAGTGGGACTGGGGAAGTTGTAGACACACAATTTTTTTGCCCCTTGAGCCAGTGCTGCAATTTCAACAAATAGTTTTCCCGGCTGCTTTTGCTTGTTTGTACTTTGCTCCTCCCCTGCCCAATTTCACTATGAATGTTGTGGGTGTGCCGTGGGGCTTGCAAAGTTGCGCTGCTAGCCTAAACCTGCCTGCCTATCTGTGCTCACTGCTCAGTGACATGCGGCCCAGGGCTGTGCACTGACAGACTTGGAATAGAGTCAGAGAGTAGAATTTTCATAGTTTACGCGCCTAAACCTTTTCTTCAGTGATTTATTTTAGAGTGCTCTGTTTATCTTTCATTTGATGTTCTGCTGAGCCAGGGAGCAGCTCTAGGCATGAGCTTCATAATTAATGCAGTGCAGTTTACATATTTTGTATGTGTGTGTCTGAGTTTTTGTGTGTCTGAGTTTTTGTGTGTCTGAGTTTTTGTGTGTCTGAGTTTTTGTGTGTGTGTCTGAGTGTGTTTCCGAGTGTTTGTGTGTGCACCTGAGTATGTTTTTAAGTGTGTCTGAGTGTTTGTATGTGTGTTTGCCTGTGTTTTTGTATGTGTCTGCTTTCTGGGGGGGGGGTGACACCAAGACTTACCGCACCGGGTGACACCAACCCTAGTGACGCCACTGATTGTATTCTCTTTTTATCATGTAATTTGTTGATTATGCAATTCTACTGTTTTTACTGGCCCTTCAAAGTTATGTATCATGTGACATCCATCAGCCAATCACAAATGTATTTATGTATATTCTGTTAATTCTTGCACATGCTCAGTAGGCGCTTGTGACTCAAAAAGTGTAAATATAAAAAGATTATGCATATTTTGTTAATGGAAGTAAATTAAAAAGTTGTTTAAAATTGCATGCTCTATCTGAATCATGAAAGTTTAATTTTGACTTGAGTGTCCCTTTAAATTGCCTTCTGTCATGGTTTTTATACAATAAAATAAGGGGACTCCACTAAACCTCCTAAACTAGCAGAAGTATAAGTGTTCCCTGGGTGTTGGATAATTTCTTAGACAAATTATTCATCCTACTAAATGATCCATCTGCTTTGGAGTGAGTGTTGTTTAATTTCCCACCTGGAACAGCCTCAGTGGAATGTGAATGACTAACAGTTGTGAAAAAACATCTGGTTTACAAAATTCTTTATGATGGAAATTCTTTAATATTTTAACAGTAGATGCACTCCCCAAAGACGTGTTGTTGGATCAACTCTATGGGGCCTATTTATTAAAGGTCTTGCGGACCTGATCCGACAGTGCGGATCAGGTCCGCAAAACCTCGCTGAATGCGGAGAGCAATACGCTCTCCGCATTTAACATTGCACCAGCAGCTCGCAAGAGCTGCTGGCGCAACGCCGCCCCCTGCTGACTCACGGTCAATCGGCCGCAAGCAGGTTGGTGTCAATAAACCCAATCGTACTCGATCGGGTTGATTTCCGGCGATTCCTGTCCGCCTCATCAGAGCAGGCGGACAGGGTTATGGAGCAGCGGTCTTTAGACCGCTGCTTCATAACTGGTGTTTCTGGCGAGTCTGAAGACTCGCCAGAAACATGGGCCCACAAGCTCCGTTCGGAGCTTGATAAATGGGCCCCTATATATTTGTTAACCAGAGATAAAAGAGACATCCCTCTTTTAAATGAAACAGAGAAAATGTTTGTGCATCATGTGCCTTTAAGAATACTTTAAAATGTAATTTTGATGCAAAGTTTTCTTGGTTTTGCAGTCCAGGGACACACCCCTTAAATAGCCTATTGAGTATGTTTATTTTATAGTCTATGGTTTACCTAAATCATACCAGATATAAATGAGTACTTGCACAGATCAAGCATTCTTAGCGTTAAATTACAAGAGAAGAGGGTATAATAAATACTGAAAGTAAATTACATTTTTTTTGTGTGCATTATTTAATATAAAGGAATGAATAATAAGACGCTAGATCAGTTTATTATTGCACTGGGACATGGTCAGAGGCTTGATGATCTCTTGGCAAAAGGGTCAATTTTGTATAAAATTGTTAAAGGGGCATAAAATCCAAACATTTTCTTTTATAATTCAGATAGAGCATACAATTCTAAACCAATATTTAATTTACTTCTGTTATCAAATTTGCTTAATTCTCTTGGTATCCTTTGTTGAAAGAACAGCAAATGCAATGCACTACTGGGAGCTAGCTGAACGCATCTAGTATCCTAATGAAAAGAGGCATATATGTGCAGCCACCAATCACCAGCTAGCTCCCAGTAGTGCATTGCTGTTCCTGAGCCTACCTAGTTATGCTTTTCAACAAAGAATACCAAGAGAACATAGCACATTAAATAACAGAAGTACATTGAAAAGTTGTTTAAAAGTTCATGTTCTATCTAAATTATTAAATAATATTTTGGAGTACTATGTCCCTTTAAATTTATTAAAGAAAAGTGTTGAAATGTATATCCTTTTCATAAGCACATTCTGAGGTGGGTACTGAATTGTGCACATGTACATAGCAGCAGCGCTTGCAACAATGTTTGTAGCAATGTTATAGATATAGTGCTCCGAAACACGTGCATGCTCTTTAGCCTACCTTTGAAACATGTTATCAAAGAAATGAGCTAAATATCAACATATGATACCAAGAGAAGGAAGTAAATATGATAAGAGCAGAAGACCTCACAACTGTCTCGATTTGAGAGGGACAGTCCCTAATTCTGAGTTCTATCCCTCTCAGACAGCTGCCATTTGCAGAATTTACCTTAGCCCCACCCATAAATAATCCAGACACGCCCATTATCCCACCTGTTATCCATCCGTGACCTCTCCCCTCTCAACATAACTCCACCCACAAAATGGTGACACGCCCCTCAACCTCCTGAGTGCCTAATAACTAGTCACAAATCTAGGTATGAAGAAGTGAATTGTAAAGAACTTATTTAAAATGACACACTATATTTATACTGTGAAAGTTTCATTTTGATGTACATTTCAGTCCACAGCTGACAGGACAGCATGTTGTAAATAGTACAAGAACCAGATATAATAATTATTAGTTATCTTGTACTATATATATACCTTGATCTTTGACAAAATCTTTGTTCTGTGTTAAGCCTGCTATAAAACGTTGTTTTTCTAAGCAGCATATTGTATTAATTACTTCCTTAGGGAGTGAGGAGATGGGGAAAACACAATTTCATCATTATGTTAAAAATAGGAGAGATCAAAAGCCAAATAAAACACAGGGAACTTAATTACTACATGCAAAAAATATAATCACAAAAAGACAGTATCTGGGAAGTCAATGTATTCTGTCTTAAAACATATTTATATGTATAAAAAAGCAATATAAAGTAATTAGACATCTGAAGCTGAATAGGCATTTGCTAAAATATTTAAAGTATTTAATATAAATATATTTCTTTATAACAGGGGCTAAATTTACTTATGACAAACTAATCTTGGAACTGTGCAATGATGAACAGATCAGGAATTATTCAGTGTTGCAATTTTGCAATTTTAGAAGCATATTATATACATATATATTTTTATTTATTTTTTGATGCAATTTAAAGATTCCATTTTAAAATTTCAGGTTTAGATAGAGCTTGCCAATTAGGGAAAAAAACTGTAAAATTTTCTTCCATTATCAAATTGTGCATAGTCGTTTGATATGCACCATTTCTGAGGAACCAGATCTTACTGAGACTGTGCAAGGGTTCACAGAGTATACGTATAGGATTTTGTGTTTGGCTCATTGCTGTCACAAAAAAATCTACTGCCCCACATGTGAAGTTCTAGGGGTAGATCTACTAAGAGGCGAGCGGACATGATCACCTGTAGCAGATCATGTCCGCTCGACCTTGCTAAATGCCAACAGCATACGCTGTCAGCATTTAACATTGCACAAGCACTTCTGGTGAAATGGTTGTGCAATGCCGCCCCCTGCTCACTGGTGGCCAATCGGCCGCTAGCAGGTGCCGTCAATCATCCCGATCGGGATGAATTCAGTCTGCCACCTAAAAGGTGGCGGGCAAGTTGAGGAACATTCGTCTTACGACTGTTGCTTCTTAACTTCCATTTCAGGTGTACATGAAACGATGGGGCTCCGAAACAGCATCTGCTGCTTAAAAAAGGGACCCCCTAATCTCCATGTATATAGATTCATATACTCATATGTATATGCTATTTACATATTCTAATAGGCTCATATTTCCATAGAAAACGTTCCTGGAATTTATTATAAAATATATATTGATGATTATAAAATACATATTGTTGATTACTGTCCTATAAAAGTATCCACCCCTACACCACCTTATATCCTCATTGCTACTGGAAACAATGATTTTGCTTGTCATGAACAGCCAAACTGATAATACACAAAAGAATATGTGACTCATGAGATGGGGGTGGGGCAAAAATAATGTATGTAACTTGCAATTTCATTTACAATTGTTTTGTATAGCAGGCAAAAACCTTTTATTGACTTGGGAGGGCCACTGCCTAATTCATCATGCCTCTTTTAACCATGATTAATGATTTACTAAACCAGCTGGGTTTTCAAAACAATACTGTAAATTAATATACATTGTACAGTGCTTACTCACTGCCAATGAGTAACACAAGGGAAGCTGGCAAAAAAATTGACTGAAGATGAGGAACGTGTCAGTTTTGATAAAGATCTCTGTTTTGTTGGGTGTGAACCTGAGGATTTATGGCTAGAAGCAAAATAATAACAATAATAATAATAATAATAATAATAATAATAATAATAATAATAAAAAAAGAATAAAGAAAATGATATTTCTGGAACAAAGGACCAGTAAACACCGTAGTTTTGCATAATCAACAAATGCAAGATAACAAGACAATACAATAGCATTTACTCTAAATTTCAAATGAATAGTAGATTTTTTTCTAACAAATTTTAAAGTCATGTATATTTCCACTCCCCCTGTACCATGTGATAGCAATCAGCCAATCACAAATACATATATGTATAATCTGTGAATTCTTGCACATGCTCAGTAGGAGCTGGTGACTCAAAAAGTGTAAATAAAAAAGACTGTGCACATTTTTTTAATGGAAGTTAATTGGAAAGTTGTTTAAAATTACATGCTGTATCTGAATCATGAAAATTGAATTTGACCTGAGTGTCCATTTAAGGATAAATATGGGTTTGGTTATTAGAGGTCTTGCTCTGTAAGGGATCAAAGTAGGTAAATGCCTTGGATAGGGGTTGTTGGGTAGGTGTCCTCTGGGTGTGGGGTTCACATTAGGAAGGGGCCCTTTGATGGGAATGCTTGAGTTATAGGCTTGTGATGGGTGGCAGAGGCATCTAGAGGTTCAGCAATACGTATGTAGGGAATCATGGGAAGTACTGGGAGAGATTCATTTTGAAAGGGATTATTTTTAATGGTGCAAATGTGTCAGCTAGTGAGTTAATATATTAAAAGGGATAACACAGTAGTGGGCTATTCTTGTGGATAAGGGGATAATAGGTTACAAAGTTCATTTTGACTACAAAGTGCACTGATGCTGGTTTCCATATGAAACGGACATGCCCATTATTACTAGCATTTGGAATACATTAGTTATGCAACAGTACACTGCTGTTTTGATTCAAATAAAAGCTTTTACCAGCATCCTACAGCTACAGATGTTTTGATAAGTATCAATGAATTGTGTAAGGCATGGTGGAATAATTATTTAATCCTCTCTGAGCCTGTGACAGTATCTGGTGTTGTCAATATATTGAGAGAACACAGTGGTGGAGGTGGTAATACAAAGCATACAAAGAGAAAGAGATAATAGAATTACATTTAAAAGAATTTTTAAAACTGTATTCTATCATAATCAAATAATGATGATGATGATGATGATGATGATGATGATGATGATATAGAATAACTGTATTTGTGAAGGTAGGAAACTAGACCACCTACAGACAACCAGTAGGCAAAGGTGTATACATTTTAACCATGATGAAAATATTCTATTGGTGCAGCATGGTCTTATGTGCTAGTTCATCAAAGAAAAATTGTGAAACAAATAAACCAGTGTTTCTATAATTATAAAGTTGCTGTGAAGACAAATTGGGACAATATCATACTTTCACCCAGCTTTAAAATGCACCTATCTAAAGTTTTTGTCACTCTGGACTGTCCCCAGCTCACTATCCTAAAATAAATCCAAAGATTCACCAAGTACTATCCAAGATTTATTCCAATAAATGAAATACAGATGACTGAACCTCAGTAAAGAGTCAGTTCTTCTATTTTGGACCACTGAAATTCTAAATACATTTTAAAAACTGGTGATGGTGTTTTTCATAGATCTAGTTCAGATTTATCCAGACCTCAGCAAGGTCCTCATAATGGAAGTAGTTGCATCTGATATTGGTACTTGAGCCACTCTTTCTCAGCAGCAGAAATTTAAAAGCAAATTACAATCCTTTTCATCTAAAAAAAAAATACTCTGCTTCTGATAAAAAATGATGACTTTTGCTCATTTGTGAGCTCAGGGCTATAAAATCTGCTATTGTGGAATGGTTCCGCTTGAGCGGAGTAAGTTTTTTGCACGCATCGGGGAGCTCACATACTATGAACTGAAAGTAAAAAGTTTTCACTTGCACGATAACCCAACGGAAGTAAAAACTAAGCCAAAGTTAGAATATCACGCACATGCTAATGTATTCCCGATAGAAGTCATTGGAGCAAAGAAAGTGAAAAAAAGAACTAACACCCTACTTGAGCGCAAACCAGATTGCATATTCTCAAGTGCGCTAACCTGACATAAAAATATGAATATTTCACATTCCAATGTTCTTCACATAGAAGAATATGTTCTATTTATTCATAAATACATATTTCTGCTTATATCTGATGGTATTTTGGTACAATATATATCTATACCAATATATATACATGATTATATATACTGTAGGTATAGATACATATATATATATATATATATATATATATATATATATATATATATATATATATATATATATATATATATATGTATTTCTATTTAAAAATACATAGAACATATTCTGCTAGTTGCATAGCATAGTTAAAACTCTCATTAAATATGAATATTGCAAAAAATGTTTTTACATGTTTTCATCTACTTAACTGCAAAGGGCTCCAATGCACTTGTATATATGTCTATATGTGTGTACATATGTATTTATGTGTTTATATATGTCTATATGTGTGTACATATGTATTTATGTGTTTATATATGTCTATATGTGTGTACATATGTATTTATGTGTTTATATATGTCTATACGTGTGTACATATGTATTTATGTGTTTATATATGTCTATATGTGTGTACATATGTATTTATGTGTTTATATATGTCTATATGTGTATACATATGTATTTATGTGTTTATATATGTATATATGTCTATATGTGTGTTCATATGTATTTATGTGTTTATATATGTCTATATGTGTGTACATATGTATTTATGTGTTTATATATGTATATATGTCTATATGTGTGTAGTATGTACATATGTATTTATGTGTTCATATATGTATATATGTATACATATGTATTTATGTGTTTATATTTGTATATACTGTAAATACATATAAATATATACATATATCTTATATGTACATGTATATGTATGTATAGCTATGTTAAAGCCCTTCATATCTTTGAGCCCTTATAACTTTTTGTGCAATCTTTTTTTAATATTTTTTATTAGATTATGTTATTATGAGTGTAACTGTACTTTGTAATGTATTTTTGATATGTTTTATGACACATTTTTGTTTTGCAAAACAGTTAACCAGTGCTCTGAGGACTTGCCACCCGACGAACGCTAACTTCAATTGAGGTCAAGCAATCACGCTTACTATCAACTTGGAATACGAGCGAAGATCCAGATGCTTGCAAAAACACCCGCCACAGACCCCTTTTCGCTTGTGTTAGCGCTCCACTCTAATCTGGCCCAAAAATCATAATATAAATTTAATTGACAATAACTATTCTCATGACATTCAAATAGTTTCTCATTTTATTTACAAGTATTGGTTCCACCCTTATGCTATTATTATGGTCTGACTCTGTCCCCCTAGTGATTTACCTGCAGCTGAGGTCACTGCCCTAAAAAAGCTTTATGTTTTTTTCAGACAGTATCCAGTGTAATTAATTGGAAATGTGATGTGGCTTTTTATTAGGAGTGCAGACCTTCAAGTCCCTTCTACTGAATTGGGTACCCATTATGTTGTCCTTTCAAACGTTTTAAGCAAAACAACCCAGTGGCTTTTAAACTGAAACTCCCTCCCAGCCTTTTTCCCACACCTTTTTCTTTAAATCTCCAGTGAAGAACAAAGCTCTCTCAGCATATTTATTTACCCAAGTCTCTCCTTGTGGATGACCATGTGAAATATAAATTTGTCTGGATTCCTTATTGATAATTTACACAAGAAACTTGAAGAATTATCTAGAGGTAAACATGCTTCAGCTTTTCCACTGGTTGCCTCTCAGAGTTAAAGGGACACTCAATCAAAATTAAACTTTCATTATTCAGATAGAGCATGCCATTTTAAACAACTTTCCAATTTACTTCCAATAACTACATGTGCACAGTCTTTTTATATTTAAACTTTTTGAGTCACCAGCTCCTACTGAGCATGTGCAAGAATAAGTGTGTATGCATTTGTGAATGGCTGATGGCTGTCACATGGTACGTGTATGCATTTGCGATTGGCTGATGGCTGTCACATGGTACAGGGGGAGTGGAAAAAGACATAACTTTTAAAATTGTCAGAAAAAAATCTACTACTCATTTGAAGTTCAGACTAAGGGGCCTAGTTATCAAGCCGTCAACCTCAAATACGCTGGAATTCCGCAGCGTATTTGTGGCGAGGCTGATTCGCCTTAGTTATCAAAGGCTCGAGACCGGCAAAAGTAGAATTTTGTGACGTAAACTTCGATCCGCCGGACTCAGTCCGACACAGATCGATTCTTACGTCACTCCAGATGTTCCGCACACAAGTGCGGCACAATCTCACTACTTTTGCTAGTTATCAAAAAACTAGCAGGTACGCTCAGCACTTTTACGGCCCAGCGTACCTGGTTTTCAAAGCGCCAGCCTGGAGGCGGCGGATCCCATAGGAATCAATGGGAGTCTGACCATAGCGAAAGTACAAGTTCGCTGCTGCCCGACATCCCATTGATTTCTATGGGAGCTGTCTGCACCTAACACCCTAACATGTACCCCGAGTCTAAACACCGCTAATCTGTCCCCCCTACACCGCCGCAACTAAATAAAGTTATTACCCCCTAAACCGCCGCTCCCGGAGCCCACCGCAAGCTACTCTATACATATTAACCCCTAAACCGCCGCCTCCCGGAGCCCACCGCAACTATAATAAATGTATTAACCCCTAAACCGCTGCCTCCCGGAGCCCACCGCAACTATAATAAATGTATTAACCCCTAAACCGCCGCTCCCGGAGCCCACCGCCACCTACATTATACCTATTAACCCCTATCCTGCCCCCCTATACCGCCGCCCTCTATAATAACGTTATTAACCCCTAAACCTAAGTCTAACACTAACCCTAATGCCCCCTTTACTTAAATATTAATTAAATAAATCTAAATAATATTTCTATTATTAACTAAATTAATCCTATTTAAAACTAAATGCTTACCTGTAAAATAAACCCTAATATAGCTACAATATAAATAATAATTATATTGTAGCTATCTTAGGATTTATTTTTATTTTACAGGCAACTTTCAATTTATTTTAACTAGGTCCAATAGCTATTAAATAGTTATTAACTATTTAATAGCTTACCTAGCTAAAATAAAGAGAAATTTACCTGTAAAATAAAAACTAACCTAAGTTACAATTACACCTAACACTACACTATACTTTAATATATTATTCCTATTTAAAACTAAATACTTACCTATAAAATAAACCCTAAGATAGCTGCAATATAATTTATAATTACATTGTAGCTATCTTAAGATTTATATTTATTTTACAGGTAACTTTGTATTTATTTTAGCTAGTTAGAATAGTTATTAAATAGTTATTAACTATTTAATAACTACCTAGCTAAAAGAAATAGAAAATCACCTGTAAAATAAATCCTAACCTAAGTTACAATTAAACCTAATACTACACTATCATTAAATTAATTAAATAAACTACCTACAAATAACTACAATTAAATACAATTACATAAACTAACTAAAGTACAAAAAATAAAAAAAGCTAAGTTACAGAAAATAAAAAAATAAGTTACAAACATTTTACAAATATTACAACAATTTTAAGCTACTTACCCTAATCTAAGCCCCCTAATAAAATAACAAACCCCCCCCAAAATAAAAAAATGCCCTACCCTATTGTAAATTAAATAAAGTTCAAAGCTCTTTTACCTTACCAGCCCTTAAAAGGGCCATTTGTGGGGGCATGCCCCCAAAAGTTCAGCTCTTTTGCCTGTAAATGAAAAATACAACCCCCCCCCAACATTAAAACCCACCACCCACATACCCCTAATCTAACCCAAACCCCCCTTACAAAAACCTAACACTAATCCCCTGAAGATCATCCTACCTTGAGTCGTCTTCACTCAGCCGAGCAGCGATGGAACCCAAGTGGACATCCGGACCGGCAGAAGTGATCATCCAAGGGGCGCTGAAGAAATCTTCCATCTGATGAAGTCATCATCCAGGCAGCGCTGAAGAAGTCTTCGATCCGGGCGATGTCATCTTCCAAGCCGGGTCTTGAATCTTCCTTCCGCCGCCGCGGAACATCCTTCTTCACCGACGGACTACGACGAATGAAGGCTCCTTTAAGAGACGTCATCCAAGATGGTGTCCCCTCAATTCCGATTGGCTGATAGGATTCTATCAGCCAATCGGAATTAAGGTAGGAAAAATCTGATTGGCTGATGGAATCAGCCAATCAGATTGAGCTCGCATTCTATTGGCTGTTCCGATCAGCCAATAGAATGCAAGCTCAATCTGATTGGCTGATTGGATCAGCCAATCGGATAGAACTTGAAGACGACTCAAGGTAGGATGATCTTCAGGGGATTAGTGTTAGGTTTTTGTAAGGGGGGTTTGGGTTAGATTAGGGGTATGTGGGTGGTGGGTTTTAATGTTGGGGGGGGGGGTTGTATTTTTCATTTACAGGCAAAAGAGCTGAACTTTTGGGGGCATGCCCCCACAAATGGCCCTTTTAAGGGCTGGTAAGGTAAAAGAGCTTTGAACTTTATTTAATTTACAATAGGCTAGGGCATTTTTTTTATTTTGGGGGGGTTTGTTATTTTATTAGGGGGCTTAGATTAGGTGTAAGTAGCTTAAAATTGTTGTAATATTTGTAAAATGTTTGTAACTTATTTTTTTATTTTCTGTAACTTAGCTTTTTTTATTTTTTGTACTTTAGTTAGTTTATGTAATTGTATTTAATTGTAGTTATTTGTAGGTAGTTTATATAATTAATTTAATGATAGTGTAGTGTTAGGTTTAATTGTAACTTAGGTTAGGATTTATTTTACAGGTAATTTTGTATTTCTTTTAGCTAGGTAGTTATTAAATAGTTAATAACTATTTAATAACTATTCTAACTAGCTAAAATAAATACAACGTTACCTGTAAAATAAATATAAATCCTAAGATAGCTACAATATAATTATTATTTATATTGTAACTATCTTAGGGTTTATTTTACAGGTAAGTATTTAGTTTTAAATAGGAATAATTTATTTAATGATAGTGTAGTGTTAGGTGTAATTGTAACTTAGGTTAGTTGTTATTTTACAGGTTAATTTCTCTTTATTTTAGATAGGTAGGTATTAAATAGTTAATAACTATTTAATAACTATTGTACCTAGTTAAAATAAATTGAAAGTTGCCTGTAAAATAAAAATAAATCCTAAGATAGCTACAATATAATTATTATTTATATTGTAGCTATATTAGGGTTTATTTTAAAGGTAAGTATTTAGTTTTAAATAGGATTAATTTAGTTCATAATATAAATATTATTTAGATTTATTTAATTAATATTTAAGTTAGGGGGGCGTTAGGGTTAGTGTTAGACATCAGTTTAGGGGTTAATAAATTTATTACAGTGGCGGCGTCGTAGTGGGGGGCAGGATAGGGGTTAATAAATTTATTATAGGTGGCGACGGTGTAGGGGGGGAAGGATAGGGGTTAATAGGTTTAATATAGGTTGCGGCGGGTTCAGGGAGCGGCGGTTTAGGGGTTAAACTATTTATTTAGTTGCGGCGAGGTGCGGGATCAACAGGATAGGGGTTAATAATTTTATTATAGAGGGCGACGGTATAGGGGGGGCAGGATAGGGGTTACTAGGTATATTGTAGGTGGCGGTGGGCTCCGGGAGCGGCGGTTTAGGGGTTAATACATTTATAAGAGTTGCGGCAGGGTCTAGGAGCGGCGGTTTAGGGGTTAGTAACTTTATTGAGTTGCGGGAGGCTCCGGGGGCGCCGGTATAGGGGGTAGAACAGTGCAGTTTAGTGTGGGTGCTTAGTGACAGGCTAGCAATAAAGCTGGGAAAAAGCCGAAGAGCAGCGAGATCGGATGAGTGATAACTCTCACAGTCCGCTGCTCATCGCCCCGCTGCTTTTTGACAGCTTTATTTGATAACTTAGGCGAACGTATTCAAGGTCCGCGGCGGCGAAGGTAGGCGAGCTTAGGCGGACGTATTGGGCCGGCGAAGCCAGAAAAGTAGACGGCTTGATAACTACCCCCCTAAGTGCTATTGCATTGTCTTGTTATCTTGCATTTGTTGATTATGCAAATCTAATGTGTTGACTGGTCCTTTAAGAGAGAGTTACTGATTTTTTTTTCTCTTCCCCTAAAAAGGAGAGTGTACTGGATTTTTCTCCCTCTTTTAATGTGTTCTCAATTATCTATTTTATCTGCAAAAATGTATTAAATTGTTTGCAAACGGCTCCGTTGCCTTTATTTTGTCAATTAAATAGCTGAGTTTGCCTGTTGTATCCCCACCTATTCTGAAAAGTTTAGTAACTTGAGTAATAGTTATAAAAAAAACTAAAAGGAATAGATGAAAGCATGCGCCTAGTGGGGGTGTGACAGAGAGATACTAAAATGTTCATTTTTCATTGTTCTCTCTAAATATTGGTGTTCGAGTAAACATTGAAAAATAAGATAAGGAAGACTTTGTTTAAATAAAATAAATTAGATCTGCTCTCCATTCAAGCTCAGTTCATTTCATTGGGTTGTGGTTTCAATTAGCAGAACCAGTTATTTCATATTTAAAAATATACCTAAAGGAACAATTTTGAGCTTTAAACTCTGAAGCTGATATAACAAGTCTTTGGAAACACATTAAGGGCGAAACAATTTTACAGCACACTGTCTTTAAACAAGATGTCAATGATTCTTTGGCACAGCAAAATTATACATCATTCTTGTTTACTACAAATTGCATCTTTTTACTTTATCTCTTTCTGGAATTCATGCCTCACTAGTTCCTATGATTTTAATTTAAGTTTTCCTATTCCTTTTACAGAATTTACCACTTGATGAATAGTTTCAGCTTTTTAGACTTAACGTCTGATCCCGACCACACACATAGTTTCACAATAGACGTGCTCCAGTTAATTTCCCAGAGGTCTCAAGATCACTCACCTTCCATCCTCAGCCATGCCGTTTTGCCTCCAGCAAAGATGAACATCATTACAGTGTACATCAAACCGAAGTAAGACAAAGACCACCATCTGTACTTGGTACCCACCTCTAGAGCAACTTGCTACCCAGCTTTCTATTTAAGATCTACTAAAGATCATTATAAAAAAAATGCACAAGACTCTTTGACCAGGCTTTCCAAAATAACCACAAATATTCTGTTTGTTTTATTGGACTTTTTCCTTTAAAGGGAAAGTATACTGTTAAATTGTTTTTCCCTTAATTTTCAATGATTTGTTATACCAGCTGCAATGTATGTATGTATTGTCAGGTTTATTTGTGTATGAATTAGCTGGTTTTGTGCTTTTAAACCTCTATTGAAATGGGTTGATCTTGCAGGTAATATCAGATCTCATTACGTTATTACTTTGTGTACACACACTTGCTTCCTTATATTATATCAGATTGTAAACTAAAGCTCAATACTTCAAGAGAACAATGGAAAATTATAATTGTATTACTTAACTATCCTGCACCCCACTGGGAGTGTAATTTATTCTGCTGACTGTGTATTTGGCTATAGCCTAGACTTCAGTATAGAAACTTTCAGTATAGGTTGGGAATTCACAGGCTAAATCAGCTAATTCAAATGCTGAAATAATGGTAAATGAGCTACTTGTAAGCAATTTAATACACTTCAGCAGGTAAAATGGATCATTGGGAGCAATTTGAAGTGGAGAATATTTTTGGGTAAACTGTCCCTTTAAGTCCTTTTGTTATTACATTCTTCTTCATTTGGATTGTGTCTTTATGCTGTTTCTGAAGGTTGTGTTTAAAAACTCAGATCACATGGAACTGATTTAGTTAAGTAAAATAAAACGACATGCTTCCTAACATTCAATGATGTAGTAAGTGCATATAGTCAGTTTTTGGACCACAACATGTCAGATTGTGTAAAAAAAAAGAAGAATATTGGGTACACACACAGGTAAAACATCTTTATATACACATTATATGTAATGTTAAATATAACCTGCTTTACTATTATACTGTTACACTTTGATTATACCTTTCAGGGCCACATTAAAAATTTTAGTAATTGTTCCTTTTTTTCTGTATTAAATTAAAAAAAATGATAACCAAAAAAACCCATCTACTACGATCCTTAAACAAACAGGAAAAGACAAAAGCAAGGCAATTTTAACACCTAAAGGGACAGTCTACACCAGAATTTTTATTGTTTAAAAGATAGATAATCCCTTTATTACCCAATCCCTAGTTTTGCACAACCAACACAGTTATATAAATACACTTTTTACTTCTGTGATTACCTTGTATCTAAGCCTCTGCAAACTGCCCCCTTATTTCAGTTCTTTTAACAGACATCCATTTTAGCCAATCAGAGCTGGCTCACCTGAACTCCACGTGTGTGCACAGTGTTATCTATATGAGACACATGAACTTATACCCTCTAGTGGTGAAAAACTGTCAAAATTCCCTGAGAGAAGAGGCGGCCTTCAAGGGCTTAGAAATTAGCATATGAACCTCATAGGTTTAGCTTTCAACTAAGAATACCAAGAGAACAAAGCAAAATTGGTGATAAAAGTAAATTGGAAAATTGTTTAAAATGACATTCTCTATCTGAATCATGAAAGTTTATTTTGGACTAGACTGTCACTTTAACACGAAACCATTCTTCTCTGCTCAATTTTTCTTTAACCAGATAAAGAGATGTGATTTCTTTTTGATAAAAATAGTCCAAGGATCTAATATAAATTTCCCATTTTTGCATAAATCTCCTTACACGATTCAGTATATAATTCAATACAAAAGTAGATATCTATAGCAAAATGAAAATAAATCATGCAATTGAGAGAATATAATATCTTTACCATACACTGACTGAAAAAAAAGAGTAAAATAGAAAAAAAAAGCTATTAAAAAATGTAACAGTCCTGATTACAATCATGTTCACTAATAGAAATATTTGCACATTTCACGGTAATGTTATAACAGTCTTCTTTTGAAATACTAATTACAACTAATTATATCTTGATATCATCTTGAAAACAAAATAATTTGAAAAATGTCAGCTCCTCACTGTGTTGATCTTAAAAATGGGATAGAGCACACAATTTAAATTAACTTTCCAGTTGACTTCCATTATATAAATGTGTACAATCTTTTTATATGCATAATCTCAGAGGCACATGAGCATGTACAAGATTCACAGAATATACGTATATGAATTTTGTGATTGGCTGATGGTTGTCACATGATGCTGAAGGAAGAAATACATAACTATCTTGAAATTTGTCAGAAAAAAATCTACTACCCATTTGAAATTCAAACTAAGGCCCAGATTACGAGTTTTGCGTTAGAGGCTATGCGGTGCTAATGAGCAGTTTTGTCTCACCGCTCACTTACCTGCAGGGCTGGTATTAAAAGTTTTCAGAAACTCGTTGTTAAAAGACAAGAAGTGAGCGTTGGGCAAAATTTTGCTCATTACCGCACTCCAATACCAGCGCTGCTTAAGTCAGCGGTGAGCTGGTCGTACATGCATTTCCCCATAGGAATCAACAGGGACAGCCAGCTGAGAAAAAGTCTAACACCTGCAAAAAAGCAGCGTAAAACTCAGTAACGCAGCCCCATTCATTTCTATGGGGAAATAAAATGTATGTCTACACCTAACACCCTAAAATGAACCCCGAGTCTAAACACCCCCAGTCTTACACTAATTAAACCCTAATCTGCTGCCCCCCACATTGCTGACACATATATTATAATTATTAACCCTTAATTTGCCACTCCGGACACCGCCGCCACCTACATTATATTTATTAACCCCTAATCTGCTGCCCCCAACATCGCCGACACCTACATACCATTTATTAACCCCTAATCTGCCGACCCCAATGTCGTCACAACCTACCTACTATTTATTAACCCCTAATCTGCCGCCCTCAACGTCGCCGCCACTATATTAAAGTTATTAACCCCTAAACCTAAGTCTAACTCTAACCCTAACACCCCCTAACTTAAATATAATTACAATGAATCTAAATAATTATTACTATCATTAACTAAATTATTCCTATTTAAAACTAAATACTTATCTGTAAAATAAACCCTAAGATAGCTACAAATAACTAATAGTTACATTGTAGCTATCTTAGGGTTTATTTTTATTTTACAGGCAAGTTTGTATTTATTTTAACTAGGTAGAATAGTTACTAAATAGTTATTAACTATTTAATAACTACCTAGCTAAAATAAATACAAAAGTACCTGTAAAATAAAACCTAACCTAAGTTACACTAACAGCTAATACTACACTATGATTAAATAAATTACCTAAATTAAATTAAATTGGCTAAAGTACAAAAAAAACACTAAATTACAGAAAATAATAAACAAATTACAGATATTTAAACTAATTACACTTAATCTAATAGCCCTATTAAAATAAAAAATCCCCCCAAAATAAAAAAAAACCCTAGCCTAAACTAAACTACCAATAGCCCTTAAAAAGGCCTTTTGTGGGGCATTGCCCCAAAATAATCAGCTCTTTTATCTGTAAAAAAAAATACAAACAACCCCCCCCAACAGTAAAACCCACCACCCACACAACGAACCCCCCAAATAAAATACTATCTAAAAAAACCTAAGCTCCCCATTGCCCTGAAAAGGGCATTTGGATGGGCATTGCCCTTAAAAGGGCAGTTAGCTGTATTGCAGCCCAAAGTCCCTAACCTAAAAAAAACCCCACCCAATACACCCTTAAAAAACCTAACACTAACCCCCTGAAGATCGACTTACCGGGAGAAGTCTTCATCCAAGACGGGCCGAAGTCCTCAACGAAGCCGGGAGAAGTCTTCATCCAAGCCGGGCGAAGTGGTCCTTCAGACGGGCAGAAGTCTTCATCCAGACGGCATCTTCTATCTTCATCCATGCGGAGCGGGTCCATCTTCAAGACATCTGACACTGAGCATCCTCTTCATCCGACGACTAAAGCTGAATGAAGGTACCTTTAAGTGACATCATCCAAGATGGCGTCCCTTAGATTCTGATTGGCTTATAGAATTCTATCAGCCAATCAGAATTAAGGTAGAAAAAAATCCTATTGGCTAATGCAATCAGCCAATAGGATTGAAGTTCAATCCTATTGGCTGATCCAATCAGCCAAGAGGATTGAGCTCGCATTGATTGGAACACCCAATAGAATGCAAGCTCAATCCTATTGGCCAATCATAATCTAAGGGAAACCATCTTGGATGACGTCACTTAAAGTGGTATTCATTCCGAAGAAGCCGTCGTTTGAAGAGGATACTCCACGCCGAATGTCTTGAAGATGGAGCCGCTCCCCTTCGGAAGGATGAAGATAGAAGATGCCGTCTGGGTGAAGACTTCTGCCCATCTGGAGGACCACTTCTGCCCGTCTTGAGGACCAGTTCTGCCAGCTTCCTTGACGACATCTTGCCGCTTGGATGAAGACTTCTCCAGGTAAGTGAATCTTCGGGGGTTAGTGTTAGGATTTTTTTAAGGGTGTATTGGGTGGGTTTATTTTTTAGGTTAGGGCTTTGGGCCTGCAATAGAGCTAAATGCCCTTTTAAGGGCAATGCCCATCCAAATGCCCTTTTCAGGGCAATGGGGAGCTTAGGTTTTTTTAGTTAGGCTTTTATTTGGGGGGTTGGTTGTGTGGGTGGTGGGTTTTACTGTTGGGGGGGTTGTTTGTATTTGTTTTTACAGGTAGAAGAGCTGATTACTTTGGGGCAATGCCCCGCAAAAGGCCCTTTTAAGAGCAATTGGTAGTTTAGTTTAGGCTAGTTTTTTTATTTTATTTTGGGGGGGCTTTTTTATTTTAATAGGGCTATTAGATTAGGTGTAATTAGTTTATATATCTGTAATTTGTTTATTATTTTCTGTAATTTAGTGGGGGGTTTTGTACTTTAGCTAATTTAATTTAGGTAATTGTATTACATTTAGTTAATTTATTTAATTATAGTGTAGTGTTAGGTGTTAGTGTAACTTAGGTTAGGTTTTATTTTACAGGTACTTTTGTATTTATTTTAGCTAGGTAGTTAGAAATAGTTAATAACTATTTAGTAACTATTGTACCTAGTTAAAATAAATACAAACTTGCCTGTAAAATAGAAATAAACCCTAAGATAGCTACAATGTAACTATTAGTTATATTTTAGCTATCTTAGGGTTTATTTTACAGGTAAGTATTTAGTTTTAAATAGGAATAATTTAGTTAATGATAGTAATTTTATTTAGATTTATTTAAATTATATTTAAGTTAGGGGGTGTTAGGGTTAGACTTAGGTTTAAGGGTTGATAACTTTAATATAGTGGCGGCGACGTTGGGGGTGGCAGATTAAGGGTTAATAAATAGTAGGTAGGTGTCGGCGATGTTGGGGGCAGCAGATTAGGGGTTAATACATATAATGTAGGTGGCGGTGGTGTCCGGAGTGGCAGATTAGGGGTTAATAATTATAATGTAGGTGTCGGCGAGGTCAGGGTGGCAGATTAGGGGTTAATAAATATAATGTAGGTGTCGGCGATGTTGGGGGCAGAAGATTAGGGGTTCATAAATATAATGTAGGTGTTGGCGATGTTGGGGGCAGCAAATTAGGGGTTCATAAATATAAAGTAGGTGGCGGCGGTGTCCTGAGCAGCAGATTAGGGGTTAAAATTTTTATTATAGTGTTTGCGATGTGGGAGGGCCTCGGTTTAGGGGTTAATAGGTAGTTTATGGGTGTTAGTGTACTTTTTAGCACTTTAGTTATGAGTTTTATGTTACGGCGTTGTACCATAAAACTCATAACTACATACTTTTAAATGCGTTAGGACTCTTGACAGGGTAGGGTGTACCGCTCACTTTTTGGCCTCCCAAGACAGACTGGTAATATCAGCGCTATGAAAGTCCCATAGAAAAAAGACTTTACAAAGTCGTTTTGCGGTAATGCCAAAGAAGTGTGCAGTGACCCTAAACCTTCAAGACTCGTAATAGCAGCAGTAGGGAAAAAGCAGCGTTAGGACCTCTTAACGCTGCTTATTTACCCTAACGCACAACTCGTAATCTAGCCGTAAGTGCTTTAATTCAATTAATAAATGTTAATAAATGTTATGCAAGGATTTGAATGTAATAGTACAGTTTTTTTTAAATAAAAACAATAAGTAAATAGAGAAGTTGGATAGACAGATAACAGACAGAAGGACAGATAAATAGATGAGATTTAGAAAAGTCTTATTTAAAATTTGATTGTTAGAACTAAAAAGTCAGTTTTTTAAATGTTTACCCAGTTCAAATGTCAGAAAACCAGATGTTCGAATTTATTTAATTACATAACTCAGATGGCTTAACTAATTTAAAGCAGTCTTGCACATCAGCACATCCTTCCATTCACTTAACCCTTTAGAATACATACCCTCTCTCCCTACAAATAGCTATATATCCCACATCAATAGTGTGTAAATGTATATGTGTGTGTATATATATATATATATATATATATATATATATATATATATATATATATATATATATATATATATATACATATATATATTTCTTTTTTATATTGTACTATTTTTAATTTATTTTCATCTACACACCTCATAGCACTAACATGTATCAAAATATGACCATACTGATATTCGTGACAACCCTTTTCTCACTACAATTTTGTTCACTTCATTACGGCCATAAGCACCCACCTCAAACTGGAAAACAAATTATCATACAGCATGGCCTACTCTGTTGCTGTAACTTATCTGCTGAGTGCTGGTGGAGAGTTATAAAAAATAGCCCTCCTACCCCCACCTCACAAAATTATAAAGTATGCCATTCACTATATAGCCAAACAAAAACTATGTCCAAATTCCTATTCCTTATGCTACTTGCCCTTGCAAATGATGTAGAGTCTAACCCTGGTCCCCCAGCAAATTCCATTCCTAGCCTTCCAGCTAAAAATAGCCTCTCCTTTGTGCACTGTAATATACGCAGCTTATTTCCAAAAATCGATGCACTACAAGCTTGGTGTTTACAATACAAGCCAAAAATCATTGGGATCTCTGAATCATGGCTAACTGCAAAAATACCTGACTCTGCCATTGCAATGCATGGGTATTCATGCCATAGAAATGATAGAGCAAAGAGAGGAGGCGGCATTGTAATTTATGTTGACAACTCCACAAAGTTCAAGTTTATACAAAAATCTGGCTCTCCTGCCACCTTTGATTTCCTTTCTGGCAAAATTGAGATCCCGTGCAGTAAATCAATCATTGTTGCAGGAATCTACCGCTCACCTAGCTCCCCTGTGCATTCCATTTCGGACATAGCACAGCTCCTTAGTGAATCCATAACTCAAAACCCAAAAAGTGAAATTTTGGTTTTTGGAGATTTTAACATCGATTGGCTGAATCCAAAAAATAACAGTTGTCACTCGCTGTTTAAATCTTTGCAGCTAACGCAATTAATCTAATCCCCAACTTGCATAAACATCAAAAGCCATAATCATACCCTGCTCGACTGGATTCTCTCCACTTCTCCCGACCGAATCCAGGAGGCAGGTGTTCTCCCTAAAAATTTCAGTGACCACTGCTTAGTGTACTGTGTGTGCAAAATAAAGGCTACTAAATCCTCTCCCAAGGTTAAAATCACCAGGTCCTTCAAAAAATTTAATCTGCAATCATTTCTAAATGACATCAAGAACCTCCCCTGGCACAGATTAAACCTAATCCCAGATCTAGACTCTGCAGTTGAATTCTTTCAGTCTGAACTCCTACAAGTTTGGAATTTACATGCACCGCTGCGTAAGGTGAGAGTAAAAGGAGCACACTTGAATTGGATCACAGCTGACCTCATTCAAATGTACCAATTTCGGGATTCATTGTGGTCAAAGTTCAAGCATACTGGCTCTACGAATGATCACTGTGTATATAGACAATGGCGAAATATATGTACTAAACAAACAAAATTGGCTAAGGCGCAATATTTCTGTGAAAATCTGCACAATAATATATTTAACCCTAGAAATTTTTGGAAACTCATAAATAACTTACAAAATCCACCAATCCACTCCTAACCCTCCGCTGTCAATGTGGATAACCAAAACCTGCAACTCCCCTTAGAAGTAGCAAATGCCTTTAACAATTATTTTGTCGGATGCTCCACCACCCTGATTGACAAACTAATAAATGGCACGCATCCTGAAGCTACAAATGTGGATCAGGCCCCACTAAAACAGCAAAGACCCAATATAGAAAAGTTCAATTTTAGACCTGTACCCTTCAATGTCATTAAGAAACACCTCAATAATATAAAAATGAAAAACCAGTCAGGACCTGATCAAATCCCAGCAATGCTGTTGAAGCTCAGTGCGCCAGCAATTGCTAAGCCTGTCGCAACACTAATTAACGAATCCTTGGTGTCTGGATACATACCCAAACTCTGGAAAACTGCAAGAGTAGTGCCTATTCATAAAAGTGGGGAGTTAACCTTGGTATCTAACTATCGTCCTATATCATTGCTCCCTGTATTGTCAAAAATCTTAGAAAAATGCGTCCATAAGCAATTATGCGAGTATTATCAACTTTCTAACTATCTGACCCCTGATCAATCAGGTTTTAGACCGAATCACTCCACTACAACTGCCCTCCTAAAAGTTTGCAATGACATCCAAACTGGCATGGAACAAGGAGACCTAACTGGAGCTATTTTCCTTGATTTTGCAAAGGCTTTTGACACAATGGACCATGACATACTACTTCTCAAACTAAAAAACTCTGGTATTGCTGATCGCCCGTTAACCTGGTTTAAATCATATGTATCGGATCGATCACAATATGTCTCTGTCTCTAACAGTGAATCCCTCCCTCTCCCAGTCACGTGTGGTGTTCCCCAAGGTTCCATTCTCGGCCCCCTACTATTCACAGTATTTATAAATGATTTGTCTAATGTCTGCAAATCCTCAACTGTACACATGTACACAGACGACACAGTAATCTATGCAAACAAATCTGATCTGCTGCAGCTTGAAACAGTGCTCCAAGACCAGTTCACAGAGGTAGAAAAGTGGATCTCAAAAAACAAACTCTTCCTAAACACTGACAAAACAGTCATAATGATCTTTGGAACGGGACCTAAAATACAAAAATTTCAAAATTCCCATCTTCGCATCAAAACAAAATCCAATTGCACACTGACCGCAGTCCACTCTTTTAAATACTTAGGTATATTGTTAGACCCCAATCTATCTTTTGGACTCCACATAGAAAAACTTGCCTCTAAACTTTATCCAAAACTAGGTGCCCTGTACAGAAACAAATCTTGCCTCAGCCCTACAGTAAAGGAAAAGATTGTACTGCAAATGCTGATGCCTATCATGGATTATGGGGACGTAGTATATGCACCTGCACCACAAACTCACCTAAATAAACTAAATACGTTACATAACTCGTTCTGCCGCTTTGTGCTACAATGTAACTACAGGACCCACCATTGTGACATGCTAAAAGAACTAAACTTGCTGTCGCTGGAATCCAGACGCACCCTCCATCTTTCCTGCCTTGTCTTTAAGAGCCTTTCTGGGAAGCTCCACCCTACCTGAGCAGTTTGCTCTCCCCTGCTATTCCCACCTCCTATAACCTCCAATCCAATAACAGCACATTATTTAGCTTGCCTCAATACATAAAGAAAGCAGCTCAATCCTCCTTTTCCTACAGAGCGCCACAATTATGGAACGACCTCCCTCACACTTTAAAAACTTCCCCAAGCCTAAAATCCTTTAAGAGATCCCTCTATACATATCTCAAAACAGAATGCTCCTGTCATGGTTGATTAAATATTTCATACCTGCTCTATGTTAAATGTTTGCATATATTGTGTATTATTATTATTGTTTTTGTATTTTATTGTACCCTACTGTATCAATGCAATGTTTTGTGATCCCAGGACATACTTGAAAACGAGAGAAATCTCAATGTATCCTTCCTGGTAAAATATTTTATAAATAAATAAATGGATTGAGAAGGCGTAGAAAGGGAAGCAAAAAAATTGTTCACAAAAGTTGATTTTGAGTTTTTTAGCACTGCAGGATAGAATTGATAATAATAGGACCGCAAATGAACATTCAGATATCAAATTCACATATAACATGAATATAACATTTGTATGTTGATTCCAATAGACATACATTGGAGTTTAAGGGGCCGATTTATTAAAATGCAGATGGACATGATACAATGTAGCCTATCATGTCCGCCGCATATTGATAAATGCCGACAGAATACGCTGTTGGCATTTATCATTGCACAAGCGGTTCTTGTGAATTGCTTGTGTAATGATGCCCCCTGCAGATTCGGGGGGTGTCAATCAGCCCGATCGTATAGGATCGGGTGGATTGAAGACCGCAGCCTCAGAGGCAGCGGACCACTGGTCTTTAGACAGCTGCTTCATAACTACTGTTTCTGGCGAGTCTGAAGGCTCGCACGGAAACAGGGGCATTCGGAGCTTGATAATTCGGCCCTTAAGAATCAAAATTAAATCTTAAATGAACAACTGTTTGCACAAATGTGCAATGTTCAGCCGATAGTCAACAATCATTAGGAACAAACAAATATTGCTATTTGTTCATACTAAATAGGGTACAAATTGCATTGTACTTTGTATTTTTTCCATTTGAAATGAGACACACAGGTTTAGGGAGTGGGAAGAAAATGGGCATCGCTGGGTGTGTCTGAAGTTCTCACATAATTCGTTAGATTCTATAAGCATTTTTCACCTGCTGCTAATTTTTTTTGTTGCCAAATGCTGATAAAGTTTGCACACAATTTACAGTAGTAAAATGTATTCTAAACTAGAAGCAAACACTGCAGTTTGATTTGTATTTGTACCAAACTGAGAATTTCAGACAATGCCATGGTTATCTTGCACTCCCTAAGGAAGTTTTATTACTTTCTATGAAAAACAGCTCACTGGGATATCCAGGCTCACACCTTTCTTTAGCGTGAGATCAGACCTTGTGAGTACTGCAAGATGAGTTCACTCCAAACTAGCAAGTTTTAAGAATCTTTATCTTTATTTTGTCTTTATATAAATTGGGCTTCTAAATTTACACAAGACCTCATTTAAAATAACAAAAAACTGTTGCAAAATGGCATGCCTTGATAAGCCAAATACATCTACTTTTTATTCCATGTATCTTTTAAAATGACAGATTATTTTTCATTTCACTAAAGGGACATTCCAGCCAAAATCGGAATCCACATAGACGCATTTCAGTTTTGAATAGAAGCATTTTTTTTTGTAATATAGAGGTAGCCCTCAGTTTACGCCGGGGTTTGGTTCCAGAAGGAATGGTTGTAAATCGAAACCGTTGTAAATTGAAACCCAGTATATAATGTAAGTCAATGGGAAGTGAGGGAGATAGGTTCCAGGCCCCTCTCAAAATTGTCATAAGTAACATCTAATACATTATTTTTAAAGCTTTGAAATGAAGACGTTAAATGCTAAACAGCATTATAAACCTAATAAAATAATCACACAACACAGAATATATAATTAAACTAAGTTAAATGAACAAAAACATTTGCTAAACAGCATTATAAACCTAATAAAATAATCACACAACACAGACTTCACTTTGCAAATAGTTCTTTCTATGCATTCCAATATGGACTGATTTATAGACAGGAAGATCTTGTTCCTTTGAAATCTGCTCGATAGATCAGGTCTGGTTAAACAGATTAATTTCAGCTTGCTTGGCTTTGCTGCAACACAAGCGGACAGCTCCACCTACTGGCTATTTTAATAAATGCACTGCTTCTCAATGCTTTTCAATAGCAGTCACATTACTGGAAAAAAAGGTTGTTATTCTGAAACGGTGTAAATTGAACTGTTGTAAAACGAGGGCCACCTGTACATGCATTAGCAAAAATACTTATAATAAAAGCTATAACTGTTTGAAAAGTGTATTTAAGTATGCACCGCACACCAGCATTTTAAACATAGCACTTGCTCAGAGAGCCTAAGCTGCTTGTACCATCTGGTATTGACATAATTTGTCATTTGCGGACAAGCCCCACTGGTGCTCTGAGCTGCTGCAGTATTTAAAATGCTGGTGCACTAAAATATCTAACTATGCTTCACATGCACCTGCAGAGAAAAATGATAACACTAAAGCAGTGATATCTTTTACTAGAAGCATTTATTGCCATTACATGTATATAACAAATATGTTACTTTTCAAAGATGTAATTCATCTATGTGCATTTAAATTTTGACTGTTATGTCCCTTTAAATTTTCATATTTTCCGTAATGGGATCAGTGTTTGCAATTAATATTTCCTACAACTGCACTCACCAGCACACTGAAAACAAATACATTGCTATAGATGCATTGCCTCTTTAGCAACACACTTAAAATTCATGCTATGAGAAGCTGATACACTGCCAGCTATTTTTTATCCCTTCTGGTTGTATCCCCCATACAGACACCCACGTGAGGGAACAGATTCCCACCGTAAGCCCCGTCTTCTCCTCCTACATCCTGCACATAGGAGGGGACCTAGTGACGATACTGCAGTCAGACAGATGGATGGATGTGCTGGCTCTTTGCTTACGTCCTCTGCCAAAACTGAGGGAATTGAAACTCCTTTAATGGAGTTATTCCTGGCTTTACAATATCATCAGCGAGCAGCTTCGCATCTTGACTGTCTGTGAAAGATGAATGAAGTGGGAAAGGTAGTGACGTAGAAGACAGTGACTGACAATACAGTCTGACTTAGGGACTGACTTAGGGAAATTCGGATTAATTCCCATCATCCCTTGTTGCCGCCATTTAACACTTGAAAAGTCACATTGCTTTTGTGTGATATCACGGGACTGCAGCTAACTGCACCTCACAATCTATACATTTGCCATTGTATATAAAAAGCTTATTTTTGTTTATTTTTATTAAAGGGACATTCCAGCCAAAATTGGAAACCACATGGGTGCATTTCAGTATTGAATAGAAGCCTTTTTGTAATATACATTCATTAGCAAAAATGCTTCTAATAAAAGCTAAAGCTGTTTCAAAAGAGTATTTAAGTATGCTCCGTGCACCAGCATTTTAAACACATCACTTGCTCAGAGAGCCTAAGGTGCTTGTACCATCTGGTAATGACTCAATTTGTTAATTGCTGACATGATACAAGCCCCACTGGTGCTCTGAGCAGCTGCATTATGTAAAATGTGGGTGCAGTAACAATATCTAGCTTTGCTTCACATGCACGTGCAGAGAAAAATGTTAACACTAAAACAGTAATAACTTTTACTAGAAGCGTTTTTGCTAATACATGTAAATTGCAAATATGTTTCTATTCAAAGTTGTAATTAATCTATGTGCATTTACATTTTGACTGGAATGTCCCTTTAAGTAGATTAAAGGGACATAAAGTCCATTTTTTCTTTCTTTCATGGTTTAAATAGAGCATACAATTTTAAACAACTCTCCAATTTACTTCTATTATAAAATGTGTTTTCTTGTTATCCTTGGTTGAAAAGCAGGTAAGCTCAGGAGTGTGCACGTGTCTGCAGCACTATATGGCAGCAGTTTTGCAACAATGTTATACATTAGCAAGAGCACTAAATGGCAGCACTATTTGCTATCATGTAGTGCTCCAGACATGTGCACGCGACCTATGTAGATATCTCTTCAACAAGGAATAACATGAAAAGAAAGCAAATTTGATAAAATAAGTAAATTGGAAACTTTTTTAGCTCTGTTGGAATCATGAAAATAAAATTGGGTTTCATGTCCCTTTAACATGGCATTAAAGGGACAATGTTTACAGAAGAGCAGCTGATACTAATTCATAGCATTCCAAGATGCTGCAGGAACACCCTTTCAAATGTGCTGAACTTTCTATCTCTGCCCCCCCTTCATTGGAAGGCTAATTTATGCTACTGCCTCTTGTTTACATAGCGTATCTTTAGCAGATACTGCAGACTTGACTTTTTCAGAACAGGTGGTGTTTTTTACAGGGAAAATAAGCTATTTTAAATAAAAAAGAAAGGTAAATGAGCTATTTGTTAACAATTGAACGCACTGCAGCTGGTACAATCATTGGGAACACATTAAAGAGGAAACATTTTTAAGGTACAATGTCCCTCTAAAGTGATTTTATATGTGCAGAGTATATATCAACAAATAAAGTACTGCATTTTAAAAGATTAGCCTGCAAAATAAATGTTTTCAAATAATTTAACACTGTGGCCTCTATTTATCAAGGTCTGTCGGACCTGATCCGACAGTGCGGATCAGGTCCGACAGACCTCGCTGAATACGGCGAGCAGTACGCAACACCGCCCCTGCAGACTCACGGCCAATAGGCCGCCAGCAGGGGGTGTCAATCAACCCAATCGTACTCGATCGGGTTGATTTCCGGCGATGTCTGTCCGCCTGCTCAGAGCAGGCGGAAAGGTTATGGAGCAGCGGTCTTTGTGACCGCTGCTTCATAACTGCTGTTTCTGGCGAGCCTACAGACTCACCAGAAACACGGGGCATCAAGCTCCATTCGGAGCTTGATAAATATGCCCCTGTAGCACAGTTTACAAAGTTTTTCAACTCAGCCTCAGATCAGCAATATAGACCTTGAACAACTCAATTTAATTTAAATTCTTACGGGCCGATTTATTAACTTGCGGGCGGACATGATTCGCAGTAGCAAATCATGTCCACCCCGGCATTGCTAAATGCCGACAGCATACGCTGTCAGCATTTAACATTGCACAAGCTTGTGCAATGCCGCTCCCTGCACATTTGCAGCCAGTCGGCCGCTAGCAGGGGTGTCAATAATCCCGATCGTATCTGATCGGGATGATTGCACTCCACCACCTCAGAGCTGGGGGATGAGTGAGATCTTACGACCACTGCTTCTTAACTTAAGTGTCCAGCGAGCCAGAAACATTGGGGTAGATTGCAGCATCCCCTGCTTGATAAAGCTACCCCCTAGTCTCATTTTGATGTAGTCAGTTAGGGACAGATGCAAGTAATCTTGTGCTCTGATGTAGCCAATCAATGTGTAGAATGTTGCAAGGTTAGTTCAATTCCACCATACTTTTTCAAAACTGCATGCTCTGTCTGAATCACAAAAACATTTTTGGGGGGGTTAAATACTGTAAGTCATTTTTCAGCGACAAACCCTCACATTTTATTTATGGTTTGTTTGTTTGTTTTTTTAAAAACATTCAGACGATACAAAGATGTTATGTATAGATCATGACATGTAAGAAATCTACAATAAAAAGTGTGAAAATGCATATCTTTATTAAAATTTTAATAAACAATGTTGCAAACAATTGTGTATGTTTTTTTCTAAACTCTATAGTCAAAAGAAGAAGGGATTATCTCAGATGAAGGCACAAAGCTAAAACACGTCAGACCGTTATATTGTTTCCTCTTGCATAAGGGAAGTTTTTAAACTTTTATAATATCTGCTTCCAATAAAGGGCTAGATTACGATTGGAGCACAAATTAGCACTCACGCGTTAAAATAAAATGAAACCCCCAAAAATTATATAGACATATCTATAAGTACATCTGAGCCCTTTGTAGTCAAGTAGCTGAAAACATGACAAATCATATTTATACAACATTCATTTTTTTATAAAGTGTTTGTGTATTTACTGTAAATATTTCACATCCAATGTTCTTTCCATAAGGGAATATGTTCTAAGTATTTATAAATAGGTATTCCTATATATATCTGTATATATCTAAACCTGTATATAATCATTTATATACATAGGTACCAGGGTGGGGCATAAAGATCTCCCACATTTCGAAGGGGCACTGTGTGGGCTGTAGTGGTGGTAGAGAAGTCGGATAGGTCTTATTCGGTAGGTTAGGCTCTACTGTTTTCAGTAGTCATCATGAGTTGGACCGGTGAACATCAGGGCTTTGTTGTTCAAGCATATTACGAGAACATCCTTCTGTGATAGCAACGCAGAGAGCGTTCCGTACAAGCTTCGCGCTCGGTCGAAATGCATTTGTACTAGATCGAAAAATGATTTTGCTATGGATTTCTAACCTTCGAGCAACTGGATCCACACTGAAAAGAAAATCACCTGGCAGACCTAGGTCCATTAGAATGCCAGAAAATGTGGAAGCAGTAAGAGCATCCATTCAGCAATCGCCAAGGTGTTCCGCTCGTAAGCATGCCATGGCACAGGGGATATCAAGTCAGAGTTTGAGGAGGATTCTGCATGGCGATTTAAAACTGCATGCTTACAAAATGATGTTGGCTAAAGAATTAATTGAGAGAGATCATGCCAAATGCAGAGCTTTAAGTGAGGAAATTCTTGAACAGGTTCCCGCTGCAGCTGTTCTTCTGAGTAGCGATGAGGCTCACTTCCATATCAGTGGAGCCGTAAACAAGCAGAATTTTCACTACTGGGATAAACATAACCCTCGTGAACTCCACGAACAACCGCTCCACTCTCCTCCCTTAACTGTTTGGTGTGCAGTTGCCGACTTTGGTGTGATCCAACCGTACTTTTTTGAAGAAGGTGGTGCAACAGTAACTGTGACCTCCTACCGGTACATTGAAATGTTGGAGATCTTTCTGCGCCCCAAACTGGATACACAGCATGTTTGGTTTCAACAGGACGGGGCCACAGTTCACACAGCATGACGTTCACTCTGAGTGTTGAGGGAAATGTTCCCTGGGCATTTGATTTCTTTAAGGGAGATGTAGAGTGGTGGCATGGTCACCAGATTTAAGCCCATATGACTTTTTCTTTTGGGGATATCTAAAGGAAAAGGTTTTCAAACATCATCCTCGATCTCTTGAGGATTTGAAGGTAAGTATCAGGCAGGAAATCAACTCCATTCCACTTGAAATAACCCGGAGAGTGATGGAGAACTTCCGGGAACGTCTTCAACAATGTATTGCCGATGATGGCCGCCATTTGTCTGATATGATTTTTAAAATCCATTAAAACAAAACTGTTTATTATGCACTTTACAGAAATATATACAATTTATTTTCTAGATAGCTAAGTTAATTTTTTATACCCCTTCAAAATGTGGGAGCTCTTTATGCCCTACCCTGTATAAGAATATATATTTTACCAAAAAAACATCATATATATATTTATATATATATGTACAGAAATATGTATTTATGAATAAATAGAACATATTCTGGTTTGTAAAGAACATTGGAAGGTGAAATATTAATATTTCAAGTTAGCGCACTTGAGAAAACATGATAGTCTTTGTGCAACTTGTTGGGTGTTGCCAAAGTGGACTGGTGTTTACGAGTGAGCAGGAGGACAAACTACCACTCCACTCGTAACCTAGCCTTTACCTTTATCATCAAATTTGCTTTGTTCTCTTGATACTCTTTGCTGAAAGCTAAACGTAGGTAGGCTCATAAATGGTTTTCTAAGCCGTTGAAGGCTGCCTCTTATCTGCCTCTTATATCAGTGCATTTTTACATTTTTTTTACAGCTAGACTGGTTTATGTGTGCCATAGACAGCATTGTTCTCACTCTTATGAACTTATTTATGAGTCAGCAGTGATTGGCTAAAATGCAAGTCTGTCAAAAGAACTGAAATAAGAAGCAGTCTGCAGAGGCTTAGATACAAGTAATCACAGAGGTAAAAAGTGTAATACAAGCTAATCAAGAACGTCATAACTATCGGAAAATACAGGGGTGGGAACCGCAATCAGCTGCAAAAGTGTCCCTCAGGATGACGACACATCATCTGCATTGCCAGTTAAAGTAATTGTTTGTAATTATGTTTGATTTTGGACACCTCTGATGTAATTTAAACTGTATGTGAAATAAACTTTTTTTCCCCCAACTATTTCTGTACCTATAAAGATAAGTGTCATAATATTAGCGGTATAAGTCAAAACACACACATTCAGCTAGCTCCCAGTTGTGCATTGCTGCTCTTTCAGCAAAGGATAACAAGAGAATGAAGCTAATTTGATAATCGAAGTAAATTGGACAGTTGTTTAAAATTGTATGTTCTATCTGAATTCATGTCCCTTTAATTATAAATTAGACTCATTTTAGTTTTATGGGTCATAGATTGTGTAAATTAATCTACTTTGTTTCTATGTGGAAATAAGAAGAGACTAAAGCAATTCAGTTGTTTGTTTAGAATAGATTATGCAAAGGATTTTGATACAGTGTCAGCTGGGAGATTATTATACAGAATAGGGAAACTCTCAGTTGCTGTACATGATAACACAAGAAGAGATAAATGGTCAATGAATAATAATTGGACTAAAGCAATTAGAGTATTTTCCAGGGATTAGTATTAGGTTAAATTGTTTATAATTTGGTTATCAGAGACCTTGAAATAGGATTAGCAAACAGTTTTTTTTCTTTGTTAGTGATACTAAATTATTTAAGGTTATAACATGAGAACAGGATGTGTTTAAACAGGAAGACTGAGCAGGTATTGTGTATTCAGACAGTTGAGTAATCTTAGTTTAACTTCCTATATTTTTAAACCATTTTACAACCATTTGTGTGTTTTATTATTTTTAAATCAGTATTTTTTTAATTAGGATTCATAACAGCAGGAAAATACATCAGCATAGACATTTATACAGCGTTTTATACAGGGCCGTCTTTAATATTGACTGGACCCTGGGCAAAAATTTTCTTGGGCCCCCACCCCCACCTCACCCCATGAAATTTCGCTCTCCACCCCAACATCCCAAAAAACAACTAAATCAATTTATTTTATAATTGTTTTCAAAATTATTAGCCTAGTAGTGGATCATCCACTGCTGGGCTAATCATTTAAAAAAATTAAATAAATTGCAACTGTACTTAAGCAGTATTAATAAGTAAATAAATATATAAATTCCTCCACTGTGGATTTATTTAATATTCTTTTGAATGTGATTCTGGTGTGAGGTTAGCCGGTTAAAGATATTTAGGGCAGCCAACAGGAGCAAAGTAAGTTAAAGACTGAGGAGGAAGCATGGAGGTGCAGACAAATATAAGTTTACTGACTGGAACAGCAGAACTGCTATGGGAAACTGTAAAATCTGAGACAGAGAGAAAACAAAAACTATAAAAATAAACCTTACATTAATGTGTGAAGTATCAGCATGACACTATACATCAGCCACAGAAGCACATGTCACTTATTTGCTAGGAACAAGTTCCCTCTCACCCTGCAATAGACAATGCTGCATGGGGAGGGGCGTGTGTGCACTCACTTATTCTTCCCACTGATACCTTTCTACAAAGCACTGTTCCCCTAACAAACTTCAGTTAGTTGATCTTAGGGCCACAGCAGAAAGAGCAGGGCTAAGGGGACCAGCAGACTGGATGCTGTCTGCCCAAGGCTGCATGGATACAGTGTGAGATGAGTCACACAGCCTCAAGACTGAAGAGAACAGTGTATGCAGCTGCACAGATGCTCAAATCCTCATGTGCCTGCCTCTCCAGCTTTCTGCTGCATGCGCCTACAGTCAGCCCTACCCAGAAACAATCCCCACCACCAGAGCAGTTACCTGGTAACAGTGGTAACCCCAGTAGGACCTTTTCTGATGCAGTGGGAATGGCTGGATGCCAAGTTAGGGCTTTGCATTCAGTGCTGCACAGTGCACATCTAAAACAGCACATGGCACTAGCTTGGCATGTCACAAGACACTGGCACGGTCTGGCACAGTTTTTTTTAAAAAAAATATATAAGCAGAGTACTTTTGACTGTGACAGTATTATGACTGAATGTGTGTGTGTTCCCCATGTCACATCAGCAGTCTGGTATGAACCATAAAAAATTTTTTATTTTTTTTTTATTTTTATTTTTAGGACTCTTGGGCCCCTCAAGAAAGACTGGGCCCTGGGCAGCTGCCCCTTTTGCCCTGTGTTAAAGACGGTCCTGGTTTTATAACTGCCAACCTTCTCCAGAGAAGAGGAGGAATGTGGCTTAGTCGGGGAGATCAGGGTGGGGTGGAGTCAAGACAAAATATGAGCAGTCACATAATGTCTGAGCCAGACTTGGGTGGACAATGGGTGTGATTAAAGGTAGAGTTACTGGAGGTGCAGCTGGAGTTTGTATGGCACAAGGGAAAAGACAGAAACCAACATGAAATTAAAGGAGCATGAAAAACAGTCAATTTATAATTTTCTTTAGTCTCTTGGTATCTTTTGTTGAAAAGCAGGGACTCAGGCTCAGGAGCATGCATGTGAATGGAGAACTATATGGGAGCAGTTATGCAATAATATTATCCATTTGCAAAACCAGTAGAGGGCAGCACCATTTCCTGCCTCCAGACACTCACCTAGGTTTATTTTCAACAAAGAATATCAGAACAGAACAATTACACCTAGATTTAGAGTTTTGCGGCCAAAGGGGTGCGTTAGCTACGCGTGTTTTTTTTCCCCCGCACCTCTTAAATAACGCTGGTATTAAGAGTTGTCTGAATGGCTGCCTTAGGCTCCAAAAAGGGAGCATAGAGCATAATTGTCCGCCACTTCAACTCTCAATACCAGCGTTGCTTACGGTAGCGGCCAGCTTGAAAAACGTGCTCGTGCACGATTCCCCCATAGGAAACAATGGGGCAGTTTGAGCTGAAAAAAAACCTAACACCTGCAAAAAAGCAGCGTTCAGCTCCTAACGCAGCCCCATTGTTTCCTATGGGGAAACACTTCCTAAGTCTGCACCTAACACCCTAACATGAACCCCGAATCTAAATACCCCTAACCTTACACTTATTAACCCCTAATCTGCCGCCCCCGCTATTGCTGACCCCTGCATTATATTATTAACCCCTAATCTGCCGCTCTGGACATCGCCGCAACCTACATTATCCATATGAACCCCTAATCTGCTGCCCCTAACACCGCCGACCCCTATATTATATTTATTAACCCCTAATCTGCCCCCCAACGTCGCGGCTACCTTACCTACACTTATTAACCCCTAATCTGCCGACCGGATCTCGCCGCCACTATAATAAATCTATTAACTCCTAAACCGCCGCACTCCCGTCTAGCAACCCCTATAATAAATTTTATTAACCCCTAATCTACCCTCCCTAACATCTTTGACACCTAACTTCAAGTATTAACCCCTAATCTGCCGACCGGACCTCGCCGCTACTCTAATAAATGTATTAACCCCAAAAGCTAAGTCTAACCCCAACACTAACACCCCCCTAAGTTAAATATAATTTAAATCTAAGGAAATAAATCTTATTAAATAAATTAATCCTATTTAAAGCTAAATACTTACCTGTAAAATAAATCCTAATATAGCTACAATATAACGAATAATTATATTGTAGCTATTTTAGCATTTATATTTTATTTAACTAGGTACAATAGCTATTAAATAGTTATTTACTATTTAATAGCTACCTAGATAAAATAATTACAAAATGACCTGTAAAATAAATCCTAACCTAAGTTACAATTAAACCTAACACTACACTATCAATACATATGACCTACAATTACCTACAATTAAATCAACTAAACTAAATTACAAAAACAAACAAACACTAAATTACAAAAAATAAAAAAAGATTACAAGAATTTTAAGCTAATTACACCTACTCTAAGCCCCCTAAAAAAAATAACAAAGCACCCCAAAATAAAAAAATGCCCTACCCTATTCTAAAATAAAAAGTTAACAGCTCTATTACCTTATCAGCCCTTAAAAGGGCTTTTTGCGGGGCATGCCCCAAAGAAATCAGCTCTTTTGTCTGTAAAAAAAACACAATACCACCCCCCAACATTACAACCCACCACCCACATACCCCTACTCTAACCCAAACCCCCCTTAAATAAACCTAACACTACCCCCCTGAAGATCTCCCTACCTTGAATCGTCTTCACTCAGCCGAGCAGCGATGGACCAAAAGAAGACATCCGGAGCGGGAGAAGTCTTCATCCTATCCGGGCAGAAGAGGACATCCGGACCGGCAAACATCTTCGTCCAAGCGGCATCTTCTATCTTCATCTATCCGACGAGGAGCGGCTCCATCTTCAAGACCTCCGGCGCAGAACATCCTCTTCTCCCGACGACTAGACGACGAATGAAGCTTCCTTTAAGTGATGTCATCCAAGATGGCGTCCCTCGAATTCCGATTGGCTGATAGGATTCTATCAGCCAATCGAAATTAAGGTAGGAAAATCTGATTGGCTGATTGAATCAGCTAATCAGATTCAAGTTCAATCGGATTGGCTGATCCAATCAGCCAATCAGATTGAGCTTGCATTCTATTGGCTGTTCCGATCAGCCAATCAGATTTTTCTTACCTTAATTCCGATTGGCTGAATCCTATCAGCCAATCGGAATTAGAGGGACGCCATCTTGGATGACGTCACTTAAAGAAACCTTCATTCATCGTCTAGTCGTCGGGAGAAGAGGATGTTCCGCGCCGGAGGTCTTGAAGATGGAGCCGCTCCTCGTCGGATGGATGAAGATAGAAGATGCCGCTTGGATGAAGATGATTGCCAGTCCGGATGTCCTCTTCTGCCCAGATAGGATGAAGACTTCTGCCGCTCCGGATGTCTTCTTTTGGTCCATCGCTGCTCAGCTGAGTGAAGACGACTCAAGGTAGGGAGATCTTCAGGGAGGTAGTGTTAGGTTTATTTAAGGGGGGTTTGGGTTAGAGTAGGGGTATGTGGGTGGTGGGTTGTAATGTTGGGGGGTGGTATTGTGTTTTTTTTCACAGGCAAAATAGCTGATTTCTTTGGGGCATGCCCTGCAAAAAGCCTTTTTAAGAGCTGGTAAGGTAATAGAGCTGTTAACTTTTTATTTTAGAATAGGGTAGGGCATTTTTTTTATTTTGGGGGGCTTTGTTATTTTTTTAGGGGGCTTAGAGTAGGTGTAATTAGCTTCAAATTCTTGTAATCTTTTTTTATTTTTTGTAATTTAGTGGGGGTTTTTTTTGTAATTTAGTTTAGTTGATTTAATTGTAGGTAATTGTAGGTAGTTTAGCTAATTAATGTATTGATAGTGTAGTGTTAGGTTTAATTGTAACTTAGGTTAGGATTTATTTTACAGGTAATTTTGCAATTATTTTAACTAGGTAGCTATTAAATAGTAAATAACTATTTAATAGCTATTGTACCTAGTTAAAATAAATACAAAGTTGCCTGTAAAATAAATATAAATGCTAAAATAGCTACAATATAATTATTCGTTATATTGTAGCTATATTAGGGTTTATTTTACAGGTAAGTATTTAGCTTTAAATAGGATTAATTTATTTAATAAGAAATAATTTATTTAGTTAGATTTAAATTATATTTAATTTAGGGGGGTGTTAGGGTTAGGGTTAGACTTAGCTTTAGGGGTTAAAACATTTATTATAGTAGCGGCGAGGTCCAGTCGGCAGATTAGGAGTTAATACTTGAAGTTAGGTGGCGGCGACGTTGGGGGGGCAGATTAGGGTTTAATAAATATTATGTAGGTGTTGGCGATGTTAGGGGCAGCAGATTAGAGCTACATAGGGATAATGTAGGTTGCGGCGGTGTGCGGTCGGCAGATTAGGGGTTAAAAATATTTATTAGAGTGGCGGCGATGTGGGGGGACCTCAGTTTAGGGGTACATAGGTAGTTTATGGGTTTTAGTGTACTTTAGAGCACAGTAGTTAAGAGCTTTATGAACCGGCATTAGCCCAGAAAGCTCTTAACTCCTGACTTTTTTCTGCGGCTGGAGTTTTGTCGTTAGAGTTCTAACGCTCACTTCAGCCAAGACTCTAAATACCGGAGTTAGGAAGATCCCATTGAAAAGATAGGATACGCAATTGGCGTAAGGGGATCTGCGGTATGGAAAAGTCGCGGCTGGAAAGTGAGCGTTAGACCCTTTCCTGACTGACTCTAAATACCAGCGGGCAGCCAAAACCAGCGTTAGGAGCCCTTAACGCTGCTTTTGACGGCTACCGCAGAACTCTAAATCTAGGCGTTAGTGTTTTAAGTATTTTGGTGAAAACTCTCTACTTTTTAACTGTCCAGGAAAACTGTGTGAACTGTAGTGTGAAAATGTTTAGAGAATTACGCTGGGATTTGAGAGAGAAAATGTCAGCCCATTTTACGAAAAAACAACATTTACGCTTTTTATTTTGTACTTTTTTGTACAAACTTACTGCCTTTTTTGCACGTCCAGTTACAATTTATGTTGTGTATATTTAATGCGATTTATTCCCTTCCATACGAAAATGAAGTATGCGCACCTTAGTGAGACACCTTGTTTTCAGGGTAAAATGTGGCTTTATATAATTAATTCTACTGTTCATACCTTTTTCACTTCCTTAGAGGTTATTCTGAAATCTGAATTCCAGGCACCTACCTCTAATATTATATAAGTAAAAATGGTCTCAGATTTTGAGTATAATATATAAAGAAAAAGGCGTAAGAGAAAAAAAAAAATGAAAAATATATATTTTATTTTTACAAATATGCAGTATTATATTACAGAAATAAATAAATGCAATGGAAAGTTATAAAAAATATGAATACAATATTGCAGAGTTACAATAGCTTAAAGGAGCAGTTCTCTCAATGTAAAATGTGTTATTTAGCAGTATGATTAAAATAAAATTATTTATTTCAATATGTAATATATTTAACTTTTTAGTTTGCTTCTTAGCGTTTCATCTTGGCAACCCTGGAACACCCTGATAAAAGGGTTGTGCTTTAAAAATGTCTAACCCTGCCCTTTGGCCTATCAAATTGCTTTATTTAATTTTATGCTAAATAACAGAGAAGCGCACTCTCTACATAAAGGGAGCGAGCGCACGTGACCGGGGCGCGCTTCAAAGGAATCCAAGGGCATTTCTCCAGAGCACAGGACAGTAATAGCGCTACCTATATTATGTCATCAGAAACGGAGCAGTCAAACAAACAAATCCTCCTGATATGATCCCTGTTAGTAATGTGGAAAGAAATGGTCAGCATTGTATAGTGAATTACGGTCAGCATTGTATAGTGAATTACGGACACAGCTTGCAGGTTATCTCTCATAGCCCTCACGTAACACTACTTAGTCCTAACCTGGAGAGCAGTTGCTTATACATGGTGTACTTTCTTTTACAAAGATATGACGAGTCCACGGATTTCATCCTTACTTGTGGGATATTAACCTCCTGCTAACAGGAAGTGGCAAAGAGCACCACAGCAGAGCTGTATATATATATAGCCCCTCCCTTCCCCTCCAACGTCAGTCATTCTCTTTGCCTGTGTTATACTAGGAAGAGGTAAAATGAGGTGTTAGTTTAGTTTCTTTAATCAAGAAGTTTTTTATTTTCAAATGGTACCGGTGTGTACTATTTTCCTCAGGGGGATATGGAAGAAGTTTTCTGCCCTGAGGTTAATGATCTTAGCAGACGTAACTAAGATCCACGTTGGTTCCCACAGAGTGCTGAAGGTAGTGTAGGAAATCTTCAGAGTGGAGAACAACTGCATGCTATAAGCATTGAGGTATGTTCAGTCTTTTTCCTGAGGAGACCTGTTATATCAGAATGGCTGACATTTTATTCTTTGCTATAAAAGGGGTTAAAGTGGACCTGGTTTTAAAGGAAAAGGGTGTTACTTTAAAATCCTTTATTTAAATGTTTTTGTGACATATTGGGTGTTTGTAAAGGACACTGGGAGAGGCAGCTTGTTATTATTTTATTTTATAAAGGGCTGCAGCATTATGTGGTTGTTTTTTAGGGGGACCACTTGGTGTTTTTTTCCTAACCGCTTCCTATGCAGTATTATGGTTTTGTTTGTGATCTCCCTTAATGGGCGGGGCCTATTTTCGCACGCTTCGACGCGCAGTATATTTTGGCTCAGTAGGCAACAGGCATAAGTTCCGGTTAGGCCTAAACTTATGCTCTGATGATCGGATCATGGTAGAGTCGTTTTTCAAGTACTTTAAGGGCAGGTAGGTGCCACAGCAGAGCTGTGGCGAGGTGCAGGGGTCATTTTGTCGAATAAATTGTATTTTTACACTCTAAATGTCCTGATAAGGTTATTTTTGCCTATTGCTCTTAGGTGCAATAATTTTTGGGCACATTAAATATGTGTTTCTAATCGGATTGTCGTTATTTAGCTTTTATAGCAGTTTTGGAAAAATTGTATACTTTTTTATTTTTTAAAGGCGCAGTACATTTTTTTGAAAAAATTGTTGAAAGTGTTTAACAACTTTTAAGAAACAAATTTCTCAGAGTCCCATCGTTCAAAATGGAGACTATACGAACAATCTTACCAATGATTCAGGAGGGTCAATATATGATTACCGTGGATTTGTAGGATGCATACCTTCATATCCCTATTCACAAGGATCATTATCGGTTCTTAAGGCTTGCCTTCCTGGACAAACATTATCAGTTCGTGGCTCTTCCTTTCGGTCTTGCCACAGCACCCAGAGTTTTCACAAAGGTTCTAGGGTTCTAGGGTCTCTCAGACCGCGGGGCATAGCAGTAGCGCCTTATATGGATGATATTCTGATTCAGGCTTCAAATTATCAGTTGACAAAATCTCACATGGACATAGTATTGTCTTTCCTGAGATCTCACTGTTGGAAAGTGAACATAGAAAAGAGTTCATTAGCTCCACGGACAAGGGTTCCATTCTTGGGGACTCTTATAGACTCGGTAGACATGAAAATATTTCTGACAGAGGTCAGAAAGACAAAGATTCTGAATACTTGCCGAGCACTTCAGTCCATTCATCGGCCATCAGTGGCTCAGTGCATGGAAGTCATTGGATTAATGGTAGCAGCAATGGATATAATCCCGTTTGCCCGCTTTCATCTCAGACCATTGTAGCTGTGCATGCTCGGACAGTGGAATGGGGATTATGCGGATTTATCTCCTCAGATAAATCTAGATCAAGAGACCAGAGACTCTCTTCTTTGGTGGTTGTCGCCGGATCATCTGTCCCAGGGAACTTGTTTCCGCAGACCCTCGTGGGTGATAAGTGACAATGGATGCCAGTCTTCTGGGCTGGGGTGCAGTCTGGAACTCCCTGAAGGCTCAGGGTGTTTGGATTCAGGAGGAGTCTCTACTTCCAATCAATATTCTGGAACTGAGAGCAATATTCAATGCGCTTCAGACGTGGCCTCAGTTGGCTTCGGCCAAATTCATCAGGATCCAGTCGGACAACATCACGACTGTGGCATATATCAATCATCAGGGGGGAACAAGGAGTTCCTTAGTGATGATAGAAGTATCCAAGATAATCTGATGGGCGGAGACCCACTCTTGTTAGCTGTCGGCAATCTACATCCCAGGAGTAGAAAATTGGGAAGCAGATTTTCTAAGTCGTCAGACTTTTCATCCGGGGGTGTGGGAACTCCATCCGGAGGTATTTGCCTCACTGATTCTAAGATGGGGCAGACCAGAGTTGGATCTAATGGCGTCTCGAAAGAATGCCAAGCTCCCAAGATACAGATCCAGGTCAAGGGATGCACAGTCCGAACTGATAGATGCCCTGGCAGTGCCTTGGAAGTTCAGTCTAGCTTATGTGTTTCCACCATTTCCTCTCCTTCCACGCATGATTGCTCAAATCAAACAGGAGAAAGCTTCAGTAATCCTGATAGTGCCTGCGTGGCCACGCAGGACTTGGTATGCGGATCTAGTGGACATGTCCTCTCTGCCGCCGTGGAAACTTCCTTTGAGACAGGACCTTCTCATTCAAGCACCTTTCCAACATACTAATCTAATTTCTCTGCAGCTGACTGCTTGGAGATTGAATGCTTGATTCTATCTAAGCGAGGATTCTCTGATTTGGTCATTGATACTTTGATACAGGCTCGAAAGCCTGTTACTAGAAAAATCAATCATAAGATATGGCGTAAATATCTTTATTGGTGTGAATCCAAGGGTTACTCATGGAGTAAAACTAAGATTCCTAGGATTCTGTCTTTTCTCCAAAAAGGTTTGGAGAAAGGATTATCAGTGAGTTCTTTAAAGGGACAGATTTCTGCTTTGTCAATTTTGCTTCACAAACGTTTGGCAAATGTGCCAGATGTTCAGTCTTTTTGTCAGGCTTTAACTAGAATTAAGCCTGTATTTAGACCTGTTACTCCTCCCTGGAGGTTGAATTTAGTTCTTAGAGTTCTTTAAGGGGTTCTGTTTGAACCCATGCATTCTATAGATATTAAATTGTATCTTGGAAAGTTTGGTTTTTAGTTGCAATTTCTTCTGCTCAAAGAGTTTCCAAGCTTTCAGCGTTACAATGTGATTCGCCTTATCTTATATTTCATTCTGATAAGGTGGTTTTGCGTACCAAACCTGGATTTCTTCCTAAGGTTGTTTCAAATAAGAACATTAATCAAGAAATTGTTGTTCCTTCATTGTGTCCTAATCCTTCTTCCAAGAAGGAGCATCTGTTACATAATTTGGACATGGTCCGTGCCTTGAAGTTTTACTTACAGGCAACCAAGGATTTCTATCAAATCATCTTCATTATTCATTGTTTATTCTGGAAAGCGTAGGGGTCAGAAAGCTACGGCTACCTCTCTTTCTTTTTGGCTGAGAAGTATCATCCGCCTGCCATATGAGACTGCTGGACAGCAGCCTCCTGAAAGAATTACGGCTCATTCTACTAGGGCTGTGGCTTCCACGTGGGCTTTTAAAAACGATGCTTCTGTTGAACAGATTTGCAAGGCTGCGACTTGGTCGTCCCTTCATACTTTTTCCAAATTTTACAAATTTGATACTTTTTCTTCTTCTGAGGCTATTTTTGGGAGAAAGGTTCTTCAAGCAGTGGTTCCTTCTGTTTAGGTTCCTGTCTTGTCCCTCCCTTTCATTCGTGTCCTTTTGCTTTGGTATTGGTATCCCAAAAGTAAGGATGAAATCCGTGGACTCGTCATATCTTTGTAAAAGAAAAGTAAATTTATGCTTACCAGATAAATTAATTTCTTTTACGATATGACGAGTTCACGGCCCACCCTGTTATTTTAAGACAGATTTCTTTTATTTTTTGTAAACTTCAGTCACCTCTGCACCTTTTAGCCTTTCCTTTTCTCTTCCTAAACCTTCGGTCGAATGACTGAGGATGGAGGGGAAGGGAGGGGCTATATATACAGCTCTGCTGTGGTGCTCTTTGCCACTTCCTGTTAGCAGGAGGTTAATATCCCACAAGTAAGGATGAAATCTGTGGACTCGTCATATCGTAAAAGAAATTAATTTATCAGGTAAGCATAAATTTACTTTTTTATTGTTTAACTTAGGCTACCGGTGACTATATATATATATATCATCAGAAAACCAGCAATAAAACAAATAAACTCAGGGGCGTGTCTAGGCAGCGGCCATGTTAGGTCGCAATATCTGTGGCTCCAAGTTTGAGTTCCCTAACCCGCCGGTTATCGAGTCCATCCTGTAACTTATACTAATCCCATCTGCAGATTTGAGTAGCCTACAAAATATAGATCTGAAAGATATAAAAGTTTCAGAGTTTATGACAACAGGACCCAGATCTGGACCGCTGGAACCTCACGCAGCGGCCTCTCCATGAGGATTCAACTCCCCCCCCCCCATATGCAGGGTATAGAAGTCATATCTAGACTGCCTTTTTCATTCCTAAGAGAGAACCATCACTCATTCGAAAGTACTACCACAAGGGACTATCCTACTATATTAACCTCATCCAACCAGCCAAGTGCAAATGGAGGCCCTGGCCAGATGGGAGTCTCGAATAAGCAGCCTTCTACAGGATCACTTCCAGGACCTAGAGAGGGACCTGTGCGCTATGCTCTTTACAAGACGACTCCAAGATGAGAAGCTTCAGGCACCCATTGTACACGCTATGGTGGCAGATAATGATGGCCTGCATCCCTACTTGGCCGGGAGGGCTTATGGGGGGAGGCCCTCTTGACCATAACACAGACCCCATCGGGCTTAGGTCCAGAGAAGACCCTGCTCAGATCAGTACCTGCACGGGTGGTTGATGAGATGTATGGAGATGGGATTCCTGCCACGATGCCTCCTAGTCTTTTGCCGGTCCGCAGATTGGATAGGGAAGCCTGCACGACAGCCAAAACAAGCAAGGAGGAGAGCCAAATAAAACCATGCTTTGTACCCACTGCCTTCATAGAGACGACCGCTACCCTGGATAACACCAAAATGGCAGTTGCGGATAAACCGGAGAATCAATGTGGAGCCTACAGGGGAATGACAGATCCTGACTACCTTGGTATGACAAACGGCGATGAAACCACATCAGGAGGTAAACTGTATTTGACCATTGAAATCTGGCCCTTAGTGGCGAAGAGACAGCTGCTGCAGTATCATAAGTGGCAATGCTTCTATTCGGTCCTATTTACCCCATAGAGAGCTCCCCAAGACTTACGACTGGGAGTTGGATGAGCGGGTCCTCCAAACTAAACTAAGTCCGCAGGGACGCTATTATTGAACTCAAGAGAAACCACAGTGAAAGTGTTTGGGACTAATGACTCCCCTGCCTTCAATGTTGTTGCTCCCTTTGTTGTTGTATTTTAGCCCAATTAGGTATATACCCTCTAGGACAGCTTCTGTAGCCCAGCAATAACACTGTGTTTTAATGTGACATTTACCCTTTAAGCCTGATAATATATAGGGTTCAATGCCATCCAAATGATGTTGTTTTTTTTGTGTGTTTTTTAACAGAGGGCTTTCTTGTTACTAATATTAGTTATGTTCTCTTATGTAGTTGGGGCATCCTTGATATAAATTTTATATGTGATATGCTGTGTTGACCAACCATGATCAGTTTATGCATAGTAAGTCTTTATAGATCTCTAGACAACTCAGAATGTTAACTTTTGCTGTTGCAAGTTAAACATGTGATCACTCCATCATGGTGCTAGCTGTTTATAATGTATTGATCTTTACTGCAGACCTCTACGTACAATGCAATATAAGGCTAAAGCACTGATTTCTGTCATTGTGAACTTAAAGGGACAGTCTACACCAGAAATTTTATTGTTTTAAAAGATAGATAATCCCTTTATTACCCATTTCCCAGTTTTGCATAACTAACACAGCTATAATAATATACTTTTAACCTCTGTGATTATCTTGTATCTAAGCCTCTGCAAACTGCCCCTTTGTTCAGTTCTTTTGACAGACTTGCAGTCTAGCCAATCAGTGCCTGCTCCCAGATAACGTCTCGTGCACGAGCACAGTGTTATCTATATGAAATACGTGAACTAACATCCTCTAGTGGTGAAAACTGTTAAAATGCAATCTGAAAGAGGTGGGCTTCAAGGTCTAAGAAATTAGCATATGAATCTCCTAGGTTAAGCTTTCAACTAAGAATACCAAGAGAACAAAGCAAAATTGGTGATAAAAGTAAATTGGAAAATTGTTTAAAATTACATGTTCTATCTGAATCATGAAAGTTTATTTTGGTCTAGACTGTCCCTTTAACTTATACTATATAACCCTTAGCAACAATTAAAACATAGGAGATCATATGGGTTCTAAGCCTCCCCTCTACGTGTATAAGTATTGTGCACAGTTTGATGAATCAGTTGGCACTTTGCCAGGATGGTGCACTGTCCGTAAGGTGTCCACTGATATTAATTCTGGCGGGCGCATTCCCACTGGTAGGAATGTATCAATCTGCTCAATACCTACAGGTGCTATACAGAGCATACATGTCAGCTCCAATAGATCCTATCAAGATAGCATTAATAGTCTGCAGATAACTATGTATTTATGGGACATGGTGGGTACCATGGTATGTTTCTTATTTTATTATTACAATAGGACCTTTAGAGATATGAGGAGTGATGGTTCTTGTGTCATTATACTTGTTAATGTGTGCTAATGGGCCCACAAGTGGTCCTTCTTTCCTTTTTTCCCTCACATTCCCCACCTTTACTTTGTTTACCTATTCACAGTCAAAAAATGGCTGCTTTATTTAAAAAAAGGGGACTTTTCTGTGTTTTTACTCTGTACTAGAACATATTATCTAAAGGGAAACATTTGTTGATATACTATTATGTAAAAATGAGGATTCTGTAATGCAATCATACCCTACTACTGTAAATGTTCATATTGTGGCACTACACGGTTAAAATGTCATGTATAACTAATGTGCTTTTGATCATTACACTGCCAGAGACCCTGGGTGTTTATGTTTGTGAATTTTGAACCTCAATAAAAAATTATAAAAAAAAACACACAAAAAAACCTTACATGATCCCTGTTAGTAATGTGAAAGATACGGTCAGCAGTTTATTGTGAATTTCAGACACAACTTGCAAGTTATTTTATCTCTCACAGCCCTCACGTAACACATATAGCCTTCTGAGATGAATTCTGTGCTTTATTGCAGTGGAATGTACCTATGACATACAGTAATGCCCATTTAATAAATTTATTACAGATGGGACAGCATGTAGCCAGGCTGATTCTATTAATAGCCATTGCCCAGTCATGCCCATTTTATTCCTTACAGTAGGTACAGTAATTTGCCGGATTCTATTAGTAGCCAATATCCAGTCATGCCCATTTATAAAACATCCCATGTAAGTATAGAGACACAATAATAAAGTTCTCATGAAGTCCAGATAAGTTAGGGCCTAAGGTGAATAGAACATAGCGTTACGTGAGGGTTATGAGAGATAACCTGCAAGCTGTGTATGAAATTCCCAATTGACCGTAATTCCCAATACACTGCTGACCATAATTTACTATACACTTCTACCCGTAATTTACAATACACTGCTGACTGTTCTAAAATAAGTTGTCTATCGCGTAGGAATGTGTCTACCACGTCACTTTCGATGACGTGAATCAGCTGCTTGAGGTTTGTGGCGCTGACTGCGCATGCGCTAGAGGCCCAACCTCCTTAAAACAGCGGATTTACACGGGTCGAGGAAATATATGGCACCACATTCCTGAGCGCACGTTACTGGTTGCAAAATCAGACAGAACAAGCTGTCTGTCATCGGATTTTGTAACCAGAAAGTGCGACAGACGGGTCGCAGAATCTGTACACCACCACACAACGGCTGCAATGACTTGCACAGCTATTCACCCCTTATACTGTGTCCACCGGAAGTGACGTGGTGGACACATTACTATGGTAGACAACTTATTTTAGAACAATGACCGTTTCAATCCACATTACTAACAGGGCTCATCTAAGGATCTGTGAGAGATCATCTTACCTTCAGTATAAAGATGATACTGAAGTGCAGGAGGGTGCCTTCTGATTCTGAGACTGCGCAACACGGACGCACTTTTATTCAGTGCTCGTCTGTGTTCACACTTCTGGATGACATCATTTTGAGGGCGGATCACAACAGCGAAGCAACTTAAGGCTAAACGTATGTATTAAAAAGGCAAGAAAGGGTATAGACAAGCCTGTTAAAATTCAGTTTATTAAAAAATATATATATTTTTGAAGGTAAACATTTGTATTTATTGTTTCTGACTGTCATACTTAACTAATCAAGTACTTTGAAATAAAAATAAATCATTTTTTGGGTGAACTGTCCCTTTAAGCATGCTTGCATTTAAATAAATATTATACCATACCAGACGGTCTGACAGCATTTTGGTTCAGATAATATTTTCTGCCCCCCTTATAAGTTCAGGGAAGGGGTATTTATACCCTTTTAAACAATCCATTGCATTACATAATGAGTAATTAGCAAATTCTATAACCTTGAGCAATAACAAGTACAATATTGGCACCATTGAGACTGTTCATAAGACATAAACAATTTTATAACCTTGGGTGAAAATACAAGAAGTTAATTTCACATTAGTATTATAATACTTGATTTCGTATTTATTTTATTTGAAACTATTATATTTATTAATGTTTATCATCATAAAACACTACATTGAAATAAATGTATTCATTAAGAAATTCAGTAAAGCATTTACTTTTTCATGTGGAATAACTACCTTTTTTTGAGGAACTCTCTAATAGTTAAATTATATAGCATTATAAACATGATTAAATTATGTGCCTGTAACACCACCAGGAAAATAGGAGGACTGCAGTGCTGAGCATTCTTATAGAATTTCACCAGCACAGAAATCTTTTTAGAATCAAAGTCTTAGTTTAGGCCTTTGAGTAAACAGTAATAAACAAGATAAGGATGGCTTTGTGTACATAATTAAACAGATAGCATAATTAGGTATTCTCTCCCTACAATATCAGCCCTTTGTATTGGGTTGTGGTTTCAGTTAGAAGAAACTGTTATTTCATATACTAAAATATACATAAAAGAGTAATTTCCCAATTCCCATACATTTTAAACTCTGCAGCTTGTATAACAAGTAATTGGAAACAACATTACAGTACATGGTCATTTGAATGCTTCGTTAACTGGCTTACACAATGGCCAATACAAAAGCAATCCTTTCTTTATTTCATTCACTCCATGGACATCTATCTATAAGTGACACTTCTATATGGAACCCTAGATAAATTATGCAGTATCATACAGTGCCACTTTCCCTTTATAAAAATAATCTTTCATTATCTTAAAGGGACAGTCTACCATAGATTTTGTTATTGTTTTAAAAGATAGATAATCCCTTTATTATCCATTCCCCAGTGGCAGTTGCGGCTAAATCTGAGACAGTGGGGACTATATGGGAGCGGCGGCTCTGGACAACCTCGATCTGAACAGTGAAGTAAATCATGTTCATCCACTCTTAATTCCTGGCGATGGAGTCACAGTAGGAGGTAAACTCTGTTTGGCTCATGAATACTGGCCATTTGTGAAAACGGGACGGTTGCTGGAACCTAACGAGTGGGTCTGGCAACTCTATTACTCAGATCTACATACACCAGAGAGAGCTCCTCAGAACTTACGGGTGGGAGTAGGATGAGTATGACCCAAATATTAGGACTACTGCATATGATACATGGGCGCTAATGCTGAGCTAGAGGGAAACCATAGAGTGATTATTTGTGCTCAGTAACACCCTTGTTCACATTAGTCCTATAAGATTTATAAGCTGCTGTGGTCTTAAGGAATCTCTGAGATTCTAATATAAGTTATAGATTGCTCTTACAGTCCTGCCACTACATTTTGTTTCCATGTCTGTCCTCTACCCTTTAATCTTAATGGCATGAAGTACTTTATGTTAACCACATGCTTCTTAAACAAAGTTGTTCTTTAGTCACTAATATTAGCCATGTTACTTATTCCATTTAAGATATTCTTGGTATAAGCTGTACACGTTATACGCTGTAATGACCATCATGCTTTGCTCACATACAGTAGTTTCTAAAGCTTTCTGGATACCCCAGAATGTCCACCATTGCTGTTGACGGTTAAATACGTGATCATTTTATCGAAATGTTAGCTGCTTCTGTATCCCCACAACTGTTTTATCACTCACATATATATAAGTCCATACTTGATAGTTTATTGCAGACCTCTTTACGCAACATATTGTAACGCTAGAGTGCTGAGCTTCACCATTGCAATCCTATCTTATACTATATAACGTACTCCCTACTAGGATATAATCGTATGGGATGTAAATTTTCTCCTTGTATATATACGGACTATGTATAGTAAAAAAAAAGTTGGTTGGTAATATTTCATCTTATTTAGATGGTGTGCTGTCAGCGGACGAGATAGCTCACCATAGCCTGTTCATAATGACCACTAACTTTATTCTTGGTAGCCGCTTGCCCACTTGTAGGAACATATCCTGTATAGTACTCTCTCACTCCCCTAGTTCATTTATAATTAACTATATAACCACAGATATAGTACAGAACTGTACTCTAGAGTATCTGTGCCAGTGCCAATAACTTTTTATTGGATAGCTTTAGAAGTTTACAGATAACTATATATTCTCCTTTGTACACTATAAAAGACATTACAGTATATTTCTTATTTCATCAGGTTCTCTTGAGATGATGGTTCCCTTATCAGCATACTTGTTAATAGGCCCACAAGTGGTCATTCTATTCTTTTTCCCTCACATTTCCCATTTTAGCTTTGTTCAGCTGTTAGCATTCCAAGAGTGGCTGATTTATTTCAAAAGGGGGAAATTATTTGTCATATAAAGGGACGTCTGTTGATATTTTGTAAAAATTTGGTTCCTGAAATGTAAACATACTTCCTATTGTATACACTCACATTGCGACTCTGTTTCTACAATGTCATTCTTTACTATTGTGCTTTTGATTATTGCACTTTTAGAAACTCTTGATGTTTATGTATGTGAAAGTTAAACCTCAATTAAAATCCTTTAAAAATACCAAACAAAAAAGCCCCATTCAAATAGATCCTTCTTTATTGATTGTGAAAGCCATTTTGTAATACAATGTTGTTCACTGAGCTGTTTCCAAGGGAAGGTATTTGAAAAGGATATTTAATAATGAGTATGTGTTGACATTATGGCCCGGGAGAACCCCATTGGGTGAAACGTACATCTGCTACTGTCTGCTCTTGTGCAACATTTCTGGGCAACAGCCACAGTAACTTTATTCTGTTACTACTGGACATATAGCCTCTCCTTTCTTTCTGGGTAGAGCTGCTTGTTATTGAGTGTGATTGCCCTGTAGGAAAGTGGAGGTTGTCTAGTTTGTCATACTGCGCTTCTCTGGATTTGTCAAAGTATTAACTTCCAGTGTAGCGTTGAAACCCTTTCCTACAAGTGCTGCAGCCTTTCGTTGAGATTAGGAGGCATTACTACCTATAACTCCCCAGCACCGTTTTTCTCTACCGGATTCCCAAGGACCATCTACGGCTGGAGCTGATATATGATAGCCGTTCCTGGATAAAATGATGCCGTCCCAAAGAGGGGTTTTACTTACCTCGTCAAGAGGAATTGGGACAGTAATGTTGACATGTGGCACGTCTTTATCTGGATGGCATTGTCTTTTAATATGATAATAAATAATTAGCACTTGACACATTTAATGTCCCTTGTGATCATATGCAACTACAGATAAGATGTCTAAGAGGCAGACATACATGCATATACTTCAATCACTGGCCATATCCTCACCTGGTTTATAATAAAGGGTTCCAAAAGTGCAACTCCAACCATTTTTTAAAGGGACAATAAACACAAATTGTAAACTACATGCTTATGAACCTTCATATATAAGAATAATTTTGAAATGAAAAGTATATTGTGTTATGTTTATTCTTTTAACTTATTTCTATGTTCCACAGAACAAAAGAACCCCTGATAACCAATCACAAACTAATATTCAGATATATAGTTAAAACTCTGTTTGCACACATGCATAATGGGGTAGCCTGCACTCTTGCGTTCTCTTAAAGGTACATTAAACCAAACATTTTTCTTTCATGATTCAGATAGAGAATACAATTTTAAACAACTTTCTAATTTACTTCTATTATCTAATCTGTTTCATTCTTTTGGTATAATTTGTTCAAGGAGCAGCAATGCACTACTGGTTTTCTTTAACTGAACACATTGGTGAGCCAATGACAATCACTATATATATGCAGCCACCAATCAGCAGCTAAAACCTAGGTTCTCTGCTGTTCCTGAGCTTGCCTAGATTAACCTTGCAGCAAATCAGAACAAGAGAAGGAAGCAAATTAATTAATAGAAGTAAATTGGAAAGTCGTTTGTATTCTCTATATGAGTCATGAAAGAAAACATTTTGGTTTCATGTCCCGGATGTTAAGCACCGATTCAACTTAGTTACTATTGCAAAGAATGATTTTCCTATCATGATTGTTGATGCAAAACTGATAATCCACCTTTTAAAAGCATGTGACGCCATAGAACCTTATGGAGGGAGTGAAAAGTAAACAACAATTGCCTAAAAGTGTTATCCCAAGCCTCCCTGGGAGAAAGTGAAACACGCACAATTTTTAGATGTATTTTATAGCAAAAGGCTACAAAATAAACAATGAATGTATATTTCAATTATGTTTCACTTGCAATAATGAAACATTTTATGTGTTGTTGAAATGTCAAGTTTAATGGTCCTTTAAGTTAAATACATTGGCCTAGATTTAGAGTTGGGCGGTAGCCGTCAAAACCAGCGTTAGAGGGTCCTAACGCTGGTTTTTACCGCCCACTGGTATTTGGAGTCAGTCAGGAAAGGGTCTAACGCTCACTTTGCAGCCGCGACTTTTACATACCGCAGATCCCCCTACGCCATTTGCGTATCCTATCTTTTCAATGGGATCTTTCTAACGCCGGTATTTAGAGTCGTGGCTGAAGTGAGGGTTAGAAATCTAACGACAAAACTCCAGCCGCAGAAAAAAGTCAGTAGTTAAGAGCTTTCTGGGCTAACGCTGGTTTATAAAGCTCTTAACTACTGTGCTCTAAAGTACACTAACACCCATAAACTACCTATACACCCCTAAACTGAGGCCCCCCCACATCGCCGCCACTCTATTAAAAAATTTTAACCCCTAATCTGCCGCTCCGTACACCGCCGCCAGCTACGTTATCCCTATGTACCCCTAATCTGCTGCCCCTAACATCGCCGACCACTATGTTATATTTATTAACCCCTAATCTGCCGCCCCTGCTATCGCTGACACCTGCATATTATTATTAACCCCTAATCTTCCGCCCCGTACACCGACGCAACCTACATTATCCCTATGTACCCCTAATCTGCTGCCCCTAACACCGCCGACCCCTATATTATATTTATTAACCCCTAATCTGCCGCCCCCAACGTCGCCTCCACCTACCTACAATTATTAACCCCTAATCTGCCGACCGGATATCACCGCTACTCTAATAAATGTATTAACCCCTAAAGCTAAGTCTAACCCTAACCCTAACAACCCCCTAAGTTAAATATAATTTAAATCTAACGAAATAAATTAACTCTTATTAAATAACTTATTCCTATTTAAAGCTAAATACTAGTTGGTTTTAAAATATTATCTTTTAATTGGAATGAATTCTATTTTTTAATTGATTTTTATTATTGTATTGTAGTTTCTTTTTATATATAACTAAGGGCACTCATTATATGTGCCAGAATATCTAACTTGAACAGAATAGAAATACGCTGCGCTAGCTACATTTACAATCCGTTAAGGTTGTTTTGTTGTAAAAAATGTATAGTTCCTAAGGTAACAATAATAACAATAATTGGGAATAGAGAAAGACTAATAATTTATTATTTTAACATGATGCATAGAAATAAAGATCCAGCACCCTTGAATATAAACCGATTTACCCATATACATGTAGAAACAACAATTACAAAATTCACCGCATGTAAAATTATACTGTTAAACCCCAATTGGGGAGAGGGGGAAAAAAATGTATTAAACAGCTTCTTTATGGGAAATGAACGACCAATAGAAACAAGGGGAAGCAGAGGTTTATGCACGATTTTACGGAATACATTCTATCAAAGCCCATAAAATTCTGGATTCCATCAGCCAATCAGAATTTTCCTACCTTAATTCCGATTGGCTGATAGAATCCTATCAGCCAATTGGAATTCGAGGGACGCCATCTTGGATGACGTCCCTTAAAGGAACCGTCATTCGTCGGGAAGTCGTCAGTGAAGATGGATGTTCCGCGTCGGCGGGATGAACATGGATCCGGAAGAAAGAAGATTGAAGATGCCGTTGATAGAAGACTTCAGCCGGATCATGGACCTCTTCAGCTCCCGCTTGGATGAAGACTTCAGCCGGATCATGGACATCTTCAGCCCCCCGCTTGGGCTTGGATCAAGACATCGGAGCCAGGATGGATCGGTGTGATACCCGGCGAGGTGAAGATAAGGTAGGAAGATCTTCAGGGGCTTAGTGTTAGGTTTATTTAAGGGGGGTTTGGGTTAGATTAGGGGTATGTGGGTGGTGGGTTGTAATGTTGGGGGGGGGGGTATTTATGTTTTTTTTTTACAGGCAAAAGAGCTGAATTCTTTGGGGCATGCCCCGCAAATGGCCCTTTTCAGGGCTGGTAAGGTAAAAGAGCTTTGAACTTTTTAAATTTAGAATAGGGTAGGGCATTTTTTTATTTTGGGGGTCTTTGTTATTTTATTAGGGGGCTTAGAGTAGGTGTAATTAGTTTAAAATTGTTGTAATATTTTTCTAATGTTTGTAAATATTTTTTTATTTTTTGTAACTTAGTTCTTTTTTATTTTTTGTACTTTAGTTAGTTTATTTCATTGTAGTTATTTGTAGGTATTGTATTTAATTAATTTATTGATAGTGTAGCATTAGGTTTAATTGTAGATAATTGTAGGTATTTTATTTAATTAATTTATTTAATAGCTATTGTACCTGGTTAATATAATTACAAAGTTGCCTGTAAAATAAATATTAATCCTAAAATAGCTACAATATAATTATAATTTATGTTGTAGCTATATTAGGGTTTATTTTACAGGTAAGTATTTAGCTTTAAATAGGAATAAGTTATTTAATAAGAGTTAATTTATTTCGTTAGATTTAAATTATATTTAATTTAGGGGGGTGTTAGGGTTAGGGTTAGACTTAGCTTTAGGGGTTAATACATTTATTAGAGTAGCGGTGATATCCGGTCGGCAGATTAGGGGTTAATAATTGTAGGTAGGTGGAGGCGACGTTGGGGGCGGCAGATTAGGGGTTAATAAATATAATATAGGGGTCGGCGGTGTTAGGGGCAGCAGATTAGGGGTACATAGGGATAATGTAGGTTGCGTCGGTGTACGGAGCGGAAGATTAGGGGTTAATAATAATATGCAAGTGTCAGCGATAGCGGGGGCGGCAGATTAGGGGTTAATAAATATAACATAGTGGTCGGCGATGTTAGGGGCAGCAGATTAGGGGTACATAGGGATAACGTAGCTGGCGGCGGTGTACGGAGCGGCAGATTAGGGGTTAAAAATTTTTAATAGAGTGGTGGCGAGGGGGGCCTCGGTTTAGGGGTGTATAGGTAGTTTATGGGTGTTAGTGTACTTTAGAGCACAGTAGTAGCTTTATAAACCGGCGTTAGCCCAGAAAGCTCTCTCAACTCCAAATCTAGCCGATTGTAAACAAAGGTAATTTGTTTAAAATAAAATGTTGTAACAAAAGAACAAATTTTAATTTTATTGAGACATAAAAGCAAACAAATAAACCATTCTATATTAACAGAACATTTTTAATGAATAAATACAAGTGTGTTTAGAATTCTGCATTTTTTTCCAATGAGATAAACAAACTTATTGCCTGTCCCTAAAGATAGGCACTTAGCAGTTTATCAACTGCACTCTACAACACAGCCTTCCCTTTAAATGTTTATCTATGAGCACTGCATGCTACAGAGCACTTGACTTGTTTACATAATATGCTTCTTTAAATTTATGACCACACAGAGAAGTAGATGGTTTTATAGACCAAGAAAGCAAATAAGCACTCTATATACACTCTATATACACTTATACTGATTGGTACATCAGTTAGTTAATAACAAACCTCTATTTGACCCAAATGTATAGCCAGTTTTAAAACTTACATTTTCTTGGCTGCAAGAGAAGTCTGCAATGCATTCCAAACAATCAAAACTAACAAAACTTGTTAACCCTATGCACTGAGATATTCTGTACACTTCTTCTATCATCAAACTATGATATTATTGTAACATTGATCAAAGACAGAGCTATACAAAAGCTCTTTAAAAATGTAATAACCAAACGTGCGTTTTTGGGAGCAGTCTGTTTAATCATTAAAGGGACACTCAAGTCAAAGTAAACTTTTATGATTCAGATACAGTAGAGCATGCAGTTTTAACACACTTTCCAATTTACTTCAATTATCAAATTTTACAGTCTTTTTATATGCACACTTTCTGTGGAACAAGATCCTACTGAGCATGTGCACACGTTTACAGGGTATACGTGTACTAGTCTGTGATTGGCTGCTGTCTGTCACATGAGGCCAGAAAATGGGAGAAAAAAATCATTTGTCTGAAAAGAATCTAATAGTTATTTGAAACTCAGAGTAGGTGTAAAATAATTGTCTTTTTATCATGCACTTGTTAATTATGCAATTCTATTGCATTTAGTGGTCCTTTAAGGACTTGATACCCAAATGTTGAAGCACATGAAGGTGATGCAGCATAGCTGTAAAAAAACTAGCTATAAAATATCACCTAAACATCTCTATGTAAAAAAAAACATAATTTATGTAAGAACTTAACTGATAAATTAATTTCTTTCATATTGGCAAGAGTCCATGAGCTAGTGACGTATGGGATATACAATCCTACCAGGAGGGGCAAAGTTTCCCAAACCTCAAAATGCCTATAAATACACCCTTCACCACACCCACAATTCAGTTTAACAAATAGCCAAGTAGTGGGGTGATAAAGAAAGGAGTAAAAAGCATCAACAAAGGAATCTGGAAATAATTGTGCTTATACAAAAAAATCATAACCACCATAAGAAAAGGGTGGGCCTCATGGACTCTTGCCAATATGAAAGAAATGAATTTATCAGGTAAGTTCTTACATAAATTATGTTTTCTTTCATGTAATTGGCAAGAGTCCATGAGCTAGTGATGTATGGGATATCAAATACCCAAGATGTGGAACTCCACACAAGAGTCACTAGAGAGGGAGGGATAAAAATAAACAACAGCCAAATGCTGAAAATGAATCCACAACCCAAATATAAGTTATTCTCATGAAGAAAAGAAAAACTTAAAACATCAGCAGAAGAATCAAACTGAAACAGCTGCCTGAAGAACTTTTCTACCAAAAACTGCTTCTGAAGAAGCAAATACATCAAAACGATAGAATTTAGTAAATGTATGCAAAGAGGACCAAGTTGCTGCTTTGCAAATCTGATCAACTGAAGCTTCATTAAAAGTGGAGACTGATCTAGTAGAATGAGCTGTAATTCTCGGGGGCTGACCAGACTCTAAATAAGCTTGATGAATCAAAAGCTTTAACCAAGAGGCCAATGAAATAGCAGAAGACATCTGACCTTTCCTAGAACCAGAGAATATAACAAATAGACTAGAAGTCTTTCTGAAATCTTTAGTAGCTTCAACATAATATTTCAAAGCTCTCACCACATCCAAAGAATGTAAGGATCTTTCCAAAGAACTCTTAGGATTAGGACACAAGGAAGGGACAACAATTTCTCTACTAATGTTGTTAGAATTCACAACCTTAGGTAAGAACTTAATTGAAGTCCGCAAAACAGCCTTATCCTGATGAAAAATCAGAAAAGGAGAATCACAAGAAAGAGCAGAAAGCTCAGAAACTCTTCTAGCAGAAGAGATGGCCAAAAAGGAACAACACTTTCCAAGAAAGTAGTTTAATGTCAAAAGAGTGCAAAGGCTCAAATGGTGGAGCCTGTAATGCCCTCAAAACCAAATTAAGACTACAAGGAGGAGAAATTGATTTAATGACAGGCTTAATACGAACTAAAGCCTGAACAAAACAGTGAATATCAGGAAGAGTAGCAATCTTTCTGTAAAATAAAACAGAAAGAGCAGAGATTTGTCCCTTCAAAGTACTTGCAGACAAACCTTTATCCAAACCATCCTGAAGAAACTGTAAAATTCTAGGAATTCTAAAAGGATGCCAAGAGAATTTATGAGAAGAACACCATGAAATGTAAGTCTTCCAAACTTGATAATAAATCTTCCTAGAGACAGATTTACGAGCTTGTAACATAGTATTAATTACTGAGTCAGAGAAACCTCTATGACTTAGCACTAAGCGTTCAATTTCCATACCTTCAGATTTAATGATTTGAGATCCTGATGGAAAAACGGACCTTGAGACAGTAGGTCCAGCCTTAACTGAAGTGGCCAAGGTTGGCAACTGGACATCCGAACAAGATCTGCATGCCAAAACCCGTGGGGCCATGCTGTAGCCACCAGCAACCCAAATGATTGTTCCATGATGATTTTGGAGATCACTCTTGGAAGAAGAACTAGAGGCGGGAAGATATAAGCAGGTTGATAACACCAAGGAAGTGTCAGCTCATCCACTGCTTCCGTGTGAGAATCCCTGAACCTGGACAGGTATCTGGGAAGTTTCTTGTTTAGATGAGAAGCCATCAGATCGATTTCTGGAAGACCCCACATCTGAACAATCTGAGAAAACACATCCGGATGGAGAGACCACTCCCCTGGATATAAAGTCTGACGGGTGAGATAATCCGCTTCATAATTGTCTACACCTGGGATATGAACCGCAGAAATTAGACAGGAGCTGGATTCCACCCAAACAAGTATCCGAGATACTTCTTTCATAGCTTGGGGACTGTGAGTCCCCCCCTGATGATTGACATATGCCACCGTTGTAATATTGTCTGTCTGAAAACAAATGAACGGTTCTCTCTTCAACAGAGGCCAAAACTGAAGAGCTCTGAGAATTGCACGGAGTTCTAAAATATTGATTGGTAATCTCGTCTCTAGAGATTTCCAAACCCCTTGTGCTGTCAGAGATCCCCAGGCAGCTCCCCAACCTGAAAGACTTGCATCTGTTGTGATCACAGTCCAGGTCAGCTGAACAAAAGAGGCCCCTTGAACTAAACGCTGGTGATTTAACCACCACATCAGACAGTGTCGAACATTGGGATTTAAGGATATGACTTGTGATATCTTTGTATAATCCCAGCACCATTGATTCAGCATACAAAGCTGGAGAGGTCTCATGGGAAAATGAGCAAAAGGAATCACGTCCGATGCTGCAGTCATGAGGCCTAAAACTTCCATGCACATAGCCACTGAAGGGAATGACTGAGACTGAAGGTGCCGACATGCTGCAACCAATTTCAAACATCTCTTGTCTGTTAGAGACAGAGTCATGGACACTGAATCTATCTAGAAACCTAAAAAGGTGACCGTTTTCTGAAGAATCAAGAAACTTTTTGATAAATTGATCCTCCAACCATGTTTTTGAAGAAACAACACTAGTTGATTTGTGTGAGATTCTGCAGAACGCAAAGACTGAGCTAGTACCAAGATATCGTCCAAATAAGGAAACACTGCAATACCCTGTTCTCTTATTACAGAGAGTAGGGCACCCAGAACCTTTGAAAAGATTCTTGGAGCTGTTGCTGGGTCAAATGGAAGAGCAACAAATTGGTAATGCTTGTCTAGAAAAGAGAATCTCAGGAACTAATAATGTTCTGCATGAATCGGAATATGAAGGTAAGCATCCTGCAAGTCTATTGTAAACATATAATGTCCTTGCTGAACAAAAGGCAGAATAGTCCTTATAGTCACCATTTTGAAAGTTGGTACTCTTACATAACGATTCAAAATTTTCAGATCCAGAATTGGTCTGAATGAACTTTCTTTCTTTGGGACAATGAATAGATTTGAATAAAACCCCAGACCTTGTTCCTGAAAAGGAACCAGCATGATTACCCCTGAAACCTCCAGGTCTGAAACACACTTCAGGAAAGCCTGAGCTTTTACTGGATTTACTGGGATGCGTGAGAGAAAAAGTCTTCTCAAAGGAGGTCTTACTCTGAATCCTATTCGGTACCCCTGAGAGACATTGCTCTGAATCCATTGATTTTGGACAGAATTTGCCCAAACATCCTTGAAAAACCTTAATCTGCCCCTACCAACTGAGCTGGAATGAGGGCCGCACCTTTATGCAGACTTAGAGGCTGACTTTGGTTTCTTAAAAGGCTTGGATTTATTCCAACTTGAGGAAGGCTTCCAATTGGAAACAGTTTCCTTGGGGGGAAGGATTAGGTTTTTGTTCCTTATTTTGACGAAAGGAACGAAAACGATTAGAAGCCTTAGATTTACCCTTAGGTTTTTTATCCTGAGGCAAAAAAACTCCCTTCCCCCCAGTAACAGTTGAAATAATAGAATCCAACTGAGAACCAAATAAATTATTACCTTGGAAAGAAAGAGATAGTAATCTAGACTTAGATGTCATATCAGCATTCCAAGATTAAAGCCAGAAAGCTCTTCTAGCTAAAATAGCTAAAGACATGGATCTAACATCAATTTTGATAATACAAAAAATTGCATCACAAATAAAATGATTAGCATGTTGTAGTAAACGAACAATGCTATATAATTCAGAATCCAATTCTTGTTGCGCTAAATTCTCCAACCAAAAAGTTGAAGCAGCTGCAAGATCAGCCAAATAAATTGCAGGCCTAAGAAGATGACCTGAATATAAATAGTCTTTCCTTAGATACGATTCAAGCTTCCTATCTAAAGGATCTTTAAAGGAAGTACTTTCTTCCATAGGAATAGTGGTACGTTTAGCAAGAGTAGAAATAGCCCCATCAACTTTGGGGATCTTTTCCCAAAACTCTATTGAAATTGCTGGTAAAGGATACAATTTTTTAAACCTTGCAGAAGGATTAAAAAGAGTACCCGGCTTATTCCATTCCTTAGAAATCATATCAGAAATAGCATCAGGATTCGGAATAGGAAAAACCTCTGGAGTAACCAAAGGAGGTTTAAAAACAGAATTTAAATGTTTATTGGTTTTAATATCAAGAGGACTAGCTTCCTCAATATCCAAAGTAATTAACACTTCTTTTAACAAAGAAAGCATATATTCCATTTTAAATAAATAAGTAGATTTGACAGTGTCAATATCTGAGGAAGGATCTTCTGAATCAGATAGATCCTCATCAGAGGTGGATAATTCATTATGTTGTTGGTCATTTGAAATTTCATTAACTTTATGAGAAGTTTTAAAAGACCTCTTACGCTTATTTGAAGGCGGAAATGCAGACAAAGCCTTCTGAATAGAATTAGTAACAAATTCTTTCAAATTCATAGGTATATCATGTACATTAGAAGATGAAGGAACTGCAACCAGCAATGTACTATTACTGATGGACACACTATCTGCATGTAAAAGTTTATCATGGCAACTAATACAAATGACATTAGGAGATATAATCTCCACAAATTTACAACAAATGCACTTAGCTTTGGTACAACCGATGTCAGGCAGCAATGTTCCAACAGATACTTCTGAGGCAGGATCAGATTGAGACATCTTGCAGAATGTAAAAGAAAAAAGAAAATATAAAGCAAAATTATCAATTTCCTTATATGACAGTTTCAGGAAAAAATGCAAATAGCATAGCCCTCTGACATAGAAAAAGGCAAGAGGCAAACAGCAATGGGGCAAGTAAATAATGAAAAAAAAATTGCGCCAAGTATGACGCACAGCGTAACTTAAAAATTTTTGGCGCCAACCATGTCCGGAAATGACACACTCGCGTCACTAACGACGCAACCCTGTGTGAAACCTCTGCGTCAATTATGACGCCGGAAATGACGAACTTGCGTCAACAGACATGCCTTTCGCGCCAAAAAAATCTTGCGCCAAGAATGACGCAATAAAGTGTAGCATTTGGTGCACCCACGAGCCTAAGTCAGCCTGCAATTTGAAACAAAGTAGTCAATTGAAAAAAAGGCTAAACCCCAGGTAAGAAAAAAATATTTCTTAATATGAACTTTCCCCAAATATGAAACTGACAATCTGCAAAACGAAATACATGAACCTGACTCATGGCATATATAAGTACAATACATATATTTAGAACTTTATATAAATGCATAAAGTGCCAAACCATAGCTGAGGTGTCTAAAGTAATAAAAACATACTTACCCAAAGACACCCATCCACATATAGCAGATAGCCAAACCAGTACTGAAACAGTTATCAGTAGAGGTAATCTGAAAAGGGAAGTAGGAGATGAATCTCTACGACCGATAACAGAGAACCTATGAAAAAGACCCCCGTTATGAAAATCATTGCATTCAATAGGTGATACTCTCCAGGTCCCTCTGACATTCGCTGTACTCTGAGAGGAATCTGGCTTCAAAATGCTGAGAAGCGCATGTCAACGTAGAACTTACTTCACCACCTCCATAGGAGGCAAAGTTTGTAAAACTGAATTGTGGGTGTGGTGAGGGGTGTATTTATAGGCATTTTGAGGTTTGGGAAACTTTGCCCCTCCTGGTAAGATTGTATATCCCATACGTCACTAGCCCATGGATTCTTGCCAATTACATGAAAGAAAGGAAGATATTTGACCTCAAATTTCCTAAGTATTCACACCTTACTGTAAAGAGACTTTAAGCAGCAAGTCAGCAGGGCCGGCATTTTAGCAGGCAGCCGCCTTTTTGCGCCCAAGCATGGGGGCGCAATCTTGGAGCTGCAACACTGACATATTTTTTTTACATTTTTATTTTAAAGTGCCTGCCTATTTTGTTTTTAGTTGCTGGCTGTCTGCAGAGCATATTAAAACAGGTGCGACTCAAGTTTTTCACTTTTCAGGAGTTTTTTAACTTTTCCTTTACATTTCCCAGATGGCAGTACGTACTACCGGTATAAGCTCCTCCTCCAGACCATCCTGTCCCTAAAGCGCGGAGCTCAGTCAGCGTGCAGGTGTGTGTGTGTCACCCTGACCCACTTTGACCGGCCCTCAATACTTCCTTCCTTGGTGGGCGCTCTCCTCTGTAACTGTGAGTAGTACCTGTATCAGGTTGCGGTAGGCAGCCTTGAAGCAGATTTTTTTTTGTCAAGGATGGGATAGCTCCTTACTTAGCAGTTGTTTAAAGCTATATTGCAGCATGCCCACAAAGACTAACCCTGATCCTAACCCTTGCACTATTGTTATAGCCCTAATTCTAAGCCTTACCCTAGCTTTAAATATCAATACCACCAGCATGATATAGTGTGTATATATATATGTGTGTGTGTGTATATATATATATATATATATATACTGTATATATAGTATATATATATATATATATATATATATATATATATATATATTTTTTTTTTTAAGGGGTAATGGTAATTATATTTTCTCTTTTTTAGTACATCTTTGTAAAATTTTGTAAAAACCAGCTATGGTATGTAATGTAATGGGGGGGGGGCGTAAGATTTGTCCTCGCCTATGTGGCCAAAAATCCTAGCACCGGCCCTGCGAGTCAGAATGCTTGTCCCAGGACAAGCCAGGGAGTGTGCATCTGTCATGTGCAGGCATAGTCATGTTATTTTACTTTTCAATTTAAAGGGACAGTCTACAATATAATTTTTAATATTGTTTTAAAAGATACATAATCCCTTTATTACCCATTCCCCAGTTTTGTATAACCAACGCAGTTATATGAATATACTTTTTACCTTTGTGAGTACCTTGTATACTATTGTTATAGCCCTAATGCTAAGCCTTACCCTAGCTTTAAATATCAATACCACCAGCATGATATAGTGTGTGTGTGTATATATATATATATATATATATATATAAATAAAAAGAAAGAAGCACTCAACCTGAGAACGAACAACAGCATAATAGCTTGTTCTATGGCTAGTTACCACCCAAGAAGCAGCCTCTTTTTGCTCAACATGTGCCTTTCACAGAGAAGAACTTTCCTGAAGCATATAAGTCTGATCCTGACTTCACAGTACAGTCCAGCCCCGAAATACCAGGCAATCTCTCTCTGAACGAGAGAAACAGCAAAACCCCAGACATACGTTTTGGCCTATATTGTGGGCCTCATCAGTAAAGTGCAGCCTTATGCCTCTAGGCACACTGAGCAACAGGTCCACGTCTGGATTCCCGCATCACACATAGGGAGACTTCCCTAAGTGTCATAATTTGCATAAATAAAAAGAGAGAAGCGCTCAACCTGAGAACGAACAATAGCATAATAGCTTGTTCTATGGCTAGTTACCACCCAAGAAGCAGCCTCTTTTTGCTCAACATGTGCCTTTCACAGAGAAGAACTTTCCTGAAGCATATCAGTCTGATCCTCAATTCACAGTACAGTCCAGCCCCGAAATACCAGGCAATCCCTCTCTGAATGAGAGAAACAGCAAAACCCCAGACGTACGTTTTGTAATTCTTTTATTAGAAAAATAATCATATATGCATATTTACAAAATAAAATCATAATAACAAAAGCAAACAAAATATCTCTTGTTACAAAAATGAAATATTGACCCAAATTTTTGTCATCAGAAAAAAATCAAAATGCAAACATTAAACTTAAATAATCACACAAAATAAAATTAAACATATTTCAAATACAGACAAAAACAAACTGGAGGGGAAAAAAAACAAAAAAAAAAAAAACTAAATAATCCAATCCTTCCACTTCTTTGTCTTCCAGATGCCTTCAGAGTCTAATTCCCCATATCGCCTCCTATCAAAAGAAAAATACAAAAACAACTTCCCACGGACCATACCCACACAATTACCTACAGTAACTAACTCTTTCTTAAAAATCAAAATATTACGCACATCCCACAACACCTCCTTCACACAACATGCCAACAACCATATCAATCTTGCTTTCTCCTTTTCCACACCACTTCCACACAAACCATACATCATCATATTAAAAGTAAAAAAATGCACTCCAGTCAAACCCTTAATCATCCTTTTCAAACTTCTCCAAACATCCCTAGCATACTCACAATTCCAAAACAAATGAATAACACTCTCGCTTTGAAAACAACCATCTCTAGGACACACTTCTGAAGCCACTAAACGACGCATTCTCTGAAAATCCCTTGTTGGCAAACACTTATGCACACTTATCCAACTAATATCTTTCTGCCTATTCATCAAATACTTATTACACACATTTTTCTATACCAACACACATTCATTTTCATTCAAACCCCCAATCAACTCAAGACCTTCCTTCTTCTCCAACATTGTCAACACCATTCTGTTTGCACACCACATCTCCCTACTAACATTCTCCAAACCATATTTTTTAATCCAACATTCCACCCTTACATAAAACCACGGAACAGCAAAACATACCGGTTTCTTTCTATCAATCTCAAATAAACCATATCGTCTTAAAACATTTCCACAAGCATACTTTACCATACAACCAGCCATGCTATCCTTACCACTCAGAACCACACACCTACTAACATATTTCACAGCCAAAAATCTCTCCACATTTGGAAAACCCTTACCACCAACATTCTTACTCTTAACAACAACATCTCTTTTCAAACGCTCCATACCAGAACTCCAGAAAAAAGAAAACAACACTCTCAAAATTCTCCGAAAAATCCTCTCAGGTGGCGGAAAAACTAACACCAAATATAACATAATAGGGATTAAAACCGATTTAATAACTAACATTTTTCCTTCCAAAGATAAAGTCCTTAAAGACCAAAACTGAAGTTTTCTACTCACTTTATCATAAACATTCTCCCAACTTTCCAAGCCTTTCAAATCCACATCAAATTTCACACCCAACACCTCAATTGCACCTTCAGTCACAGGCCATCCACAGGAATCAATCTCCCTATCATTACCAAAAACTTTAACTTTACACTTATTCCAATTAACTCTGAAACCACTTGCCATACAAAAACATTCAACTAAAGTTTTCACCCTCCTCAAACCAGCCTGAGTCTCACATACCACACTCACATCATCCATATACCCAATCACTTTTAAACACCTTCCATTACTACCAGGAACACTCACACCTCTAACTAATTTATCCTTCCTCAAACTAGTTAATAATGGCTCAATGACACATACAAATAACACAGGAGACAAAGGACATCCTTGACGCACTCCAGATTTAACACAAAATTCCTCAGTCAAAAAACCATTAACCTGGACTTGACTCACAATATCACTATACAAACATTTAAACCATCCAATAATCTTACCAGAAAAACCTAAACGTTCTAAAAAATGAAACATAAAATCATGCACTACCCTATCATACGCTTTTTCAAAATCCACAATAGCAACAGCAACAGACCTCATCCTCTCCCTCACATACCACAGTACATCACGTAGTAACAACAAACTTTCAGAAATCTGACGCCCAGGAACAGCACACACTTGCTCTTCGCCCACAACCTTACCAATCACTCCACGCATTCTATTTGCCAACACCTTTGCAATAACCTTATAGTCAACATTCAACAACGTAATCGGCCTCCAATTCCTCAAATCTCTCTTATCACCCTTTTTAAATAACAAAACAATCAAACAATTCCTCATTGAAACAGGCAAAACATTAATTCTAAAAACAAACTTACAAACATCCAACATATCCACCCCAATCAAATTCCAAAAACAAGTATAAAATTCAACAGGCAAACCATCACAACCAGGTACCTTCCCATTCTTAAAACTCCTAACAACCTCTGCAATCTCATCCAAACTTAGATCCCTTTCTAACAAATCATTATCATATTTTTCCAACTTAACCTCAATGTTTTCCAACAACTCATTTTCCAATAAAACATCTCTTGTTTTTTCTTCATACAGCTCACTGTAAAACTCATGAACTTCACGCAAAACACCATCCGTATCATTAACTTCACACTCAACCTTATCAAAAACACTAACAAAACCAGTCTTTCCTTCAAAAGCTTTCTTAAAAAAATATTTACTACAAGACTCATCCTTTTCCATTTTCTCCAATCTTGCCATAAAAACAATTTTCTTTCCTTTTTCATGCATACACTTTTTAATTATCTTTCTTGCTTCAGCAATTTCCTCATGCACATCAATATCACAATTTCTCAATTCATACAAATACAACAACCTCAGATACCATTTATCATACAACTCCCTTTCCATTCTAGCTTTCTCACAGCCTTTCTTAATAAAAAACCTCTTTATTTCCACCTTCAACCATTCCCACTACATAAGCACATTACTAAAATCACATTTTCTTTCACGCCACCTTTCATATATCCAAAAAAACTGACGCTTAAACTTCTCATCTTTTAACAAATCCACATTCAGTTTCCAAACACCCTTACCATACTTAATCTTCAAATCACAATTCACCTTACACATCAAAAGGGCATGATCCGTAAAGGGCATCCGCTTTAAAGAAAAATCATCAACACATAAAAATTTAGATAAAAAACAAAAATCAATTCGAGATTTTATCCCACCACTATCACTAAAGAAAGTAAAACCCTCCTCTGAAAAAGAAACAGACCCGAAGGCATCCTTCAAACCGAAAGATTTAAGCAAATCAAGTAAAAACTTCCCTGAGCTATCCACCCTACAATCACTCCCACCCTCTCTGTCCCCATTCTTAATAATACAATTAAAATCCCCAACCAAAAAAGTTGGCTCTCGACCTGGCAGAAAAAACTTTAAAGTTTCAAAGTTAAGCAAACGTTCTACCCTATTTGGAGAAGCATATACATTAAACAAACGAAAAACAGTCCCACAAAAACTAAAACTAACCAAAAGTACCCGACCTGGGACAATATGAACTACATTAAGGATAGAAAAACTAAACCAATTAAACAAAACTCCCACCCCCCCATTCCTATCAGAAGAACAAGACCATACTTTAGGACCATATTCCCAGTCAGCACATTTAGGATGTTCAGAGAGACCACATTCCTGCAAACAAAAAATATTAGCAGAACATACAGATAATAATTTAAAAATTGCAGCTCTCCTTGCTATAGTTGTCATACACCTGACATTAAGGGAAGAAATGGTCAGAAACATCACAAAAATAAATTAAAGAAAAACAAAAAAAGAAATAACATCAGGACTTCTTCTTTACTTTCTTTTTCCTAGGACTCAAAGGAGATCCTTTAAATCTGCCTCTGTGACGTTCCGACCTCCTAGGCTCCCCCTTGCCAGCCTCATAACCAGTAATTTCAGCAAGTTGGTTCACATCTCTTTTATCTAGATAACCAACAGAAGAGGCATCAGAAAAGTCACCTATACACTGGCTTGAGTCAGAAGGAACGTCTTTAGTAGAGACAGAAGGAAACTCTGAAATTAAAGAGTCAGCATCACTTGTAGTATCTGGATCTGCACCCTTAACTACTGGAAGATTCAAATCAGGACTCTCCCATCCATCAGAATCCGGATCTATTTTTCGCTTGGAGGCAGATTTTTTCCCTTCAGTGTCCATATCCTCCACAGAACTAGAGGACACAACAGCAGACCAATCAATGTTCTCCCCTTCACCAAGAACAGCATCAGGAGCAGCATCACAAGATGACTCAGTGAAGGAAACATTCTCTGTCCCAGGAACAGCAACAGTATCATCCACAGAATTGGGCAACAGGGCTTCAAGAACATCTGAAGCAGCTATCACATTAGATGTAGCAAGATCCACTTTCTGAAGATGAGATTGGGCTTCCTCCACCTTCTCAGCCACAGGAACCACCACAGGAGCATCAGACACCTCTCCGACAGGGACGCCAAATGCAGATTTCTTGCACAAAAGAGGTAATATAGAGTTCAATGCCTCATCAGAGACCTCCTCCTCATTCACAGATGGCTCAACTGCAACTGAAGATGTTTTTTTTGCAACATCAGCATAGGAAGGCTTCACTCTATCAAGCCCCTGCAACATCATCAAAGGACACATCCTGCACAGATGACTTGAAGAACCACACAGGTCACAGGTCCGGAGTTTACTACAGTGGGCAACAAGATGATCCTCCTCACAGCAATTTCGACATCTGGCACCTGGGCAATTTTCAGCAATGTGACCAAACAGGTTGCAACTACGGCAAAAAAGAGGCATGTCATCATAGTATAGGAAACCTCTATTTCCACCAATGGCGAAAGTCTGTGGAGGGTGTTTCTTTCCACCAATACCTAATTCATCAGGCACAAACCGCACCCAGAACCTGCGCTTTCCATTGAAAGTCCCAAACTGATTCTTCAGCTTGCTACATCCTTGAACATCATCAAAATAGCGACAAAGAAAACAGAATTTATGCTTACCTGATAAATTACTTTCTCCAACGGTGTGTCCGGTCCACGGCGTCATCCTTACTTGTGGGATATCTCTTCCCCAACAGGAAATGGCAAAGAGTCCCAGCAAAGCTGGCCATATAGTCCCTCCTAGGCTCCGCCCACCCCAGTCATTCGACCGACGGACAGGAGGAAATATATATAGGAGAAACCATATGGTACCGTGGTGACTGTAGTTAGAGAAAATAATTCATCAGACCTGATTAAAAAACCAGGGCGGGCCGTGGACCGGACACACCGTTGGAGAAAGTAATTTATCAGGTAAGCATAAATTCTGTTTTCTCCAACATTGGTGTGTCCGGTCCACAGCGTCATCCTTACTTGTGGGAACCAATACCAAAGCTTTAGGACACGGATGAAGGGAGGGAGCAAATCAGGTTACCTAAACGGAAGGCACCACAGCTTGCAAAACCTTTCTCCCAAAAATAGCCTCCGAAGAAGCAAAAGTATCAAATTTGTAAAATTTGGCAAAAGTGTGCAGTGAAGACCAAGTCGCTGCCTTACATATCTGGTCAACAGAAGCCTCGTTCTTGAAGGCCCATGTGGAAGCCACAGCCCTAGTGGAGTGAGCTGTGATTCTTTCAGGAGGCTGCCGTCCGGCAGTCTCATAAGCCAATCGGATGATGCTTTTAAGCCAAAAGGAAAGAGAGGTAGAAGTCGCTTTTTGACCTCTCCTTTTACCAGAATAAACAACAAACAAGGAAGAAGTTTGTCTGAAATCTTTTGTAGCCTCTAAATAGAATTTTAGAGCACGGACTATGTCCAAATTGTGTAACAAACGTTCCTTCTTTGAAACTGGATTCGGACATAAAGAAGGAACAACTATCTCCTGGTTAATATTTTTGTTAGAAACAACCTTAGGAAGAAAACCAGGCTTAGTACGCAAAATCGCCTTATCTGCATGGAACACCAGATAGGGCGGAGAACACTGCAGAGCAGATAACTCTAAAACTCTTCTAGCAGAAGAAATTGCAACCAAAAACAAAACTTTCCAAGATAGTAACTTAATATCTATGGAATGTAAAGGTTCAAACGGAACCCCTTGAAGAACTGAAAGAACTAGATTTAGACTCCAGGGAGGAGTCAAAGGTCTGTAAACAGGCTTGATCCTAACCAGAGCCTGAACAAATGCTTGAACATCTGGCACAGTTGCCAGTCTTTTGTGTAATAAGACAGATAAAGCAGAGATCTGTCCCTTTAGAGAACTTGCAGATAATCCTTTCTCCAAACCTTCTTGTAGAAAGGAGAGAATCTTAGGAATTTTTATCTTATTCCATGGGAATCCTTTGGATTCACACCAACAGATATATCTTTTCCATATTTTATGGTAAATCTTTCTAGTTACCGGTTTTCTGGCCTGAACCAGAGTATCTATCACAGAATCTGAAAACCCACGCTTCGATAGAATCAAGAATTCAATCTCCAAGCCGTCAGCTGGAGGGAGACCAGATTTGGATGTTCGAATGGACCCTGAACAAGAAGGTCCTGTCTCAAAGGTAGCTTCCATGGTGGAACCGATGACATATTCACCAGGTCTGCATACCAAGTCCTGTGTGGCCACGCAGGAGCTATCAAGATCACCGAGGCCCTCTCCTGATTGATCCTGGCTACCAGCCTGGGAATGAGAGGAAACGGTGGAAATACATAAGCTAGGTTGAAGGTCCAAGGTGCTACTAGTGCATCTACTAGAGTCGCCTTGGGATCCCTGGATCTTGACCCGTAGCAAGGAACCTTGAAGTTCTGACGAGACGCCATCAGATCCATGTCTGGAATTCCCCATAATTGGGTTATTTGGGCAAAGATCTCCGGGTGGAGTTCCCACTCCCCAGGATGGAATGTCTGACGACTCAGAAAATCCGCCTCCCAGTTTTCCACACCTGGGATGTGGATCGCAGACAGGTGGCAGGAGTGATCCTCCGCCCATTGAATTATTTTGGTCACTTCTTTCATCGCCAGGGAACTCCTTGTTCCCCCCTGATGATTGATATACGCAACGGTCGTCATGTTGTCTGATTGGAACCTTATGAATCTGGCCTTTGCTAGTTGAGGCCAAGCCCTGAGAGCATTGAATATCGCTCTCAGTTCCAGAATGTTTATCGGGAGAAGAGACTCTTCCCGAGACCATAGACCCTGAGCTTTCAGGGATTCCCAGACCGCGCCCCAGCCCACTAGACTGGCGTCGGTCGTGACAATGACCCACTCTGGTCTGCGGAAGCTCATTCCCTGGGACAGATGGTCCAGGGTCAGCCACCAACGGAGTGAATCTCTGGTCTTCTGATCTACTTGAATCATTGGAGACAAGTCTGTATAATCCCCATTCCACTGTTTGAGCATGCATAGTTGTAATGGTCTTAGATGAATTCGTGCAAAAGGAACTATGTCCATTGCTGCAACCATCAACCCTACTACTTCCATGCACTGCGCTATGGAAGGACGAGGAACAGAATGAAGAGCTTGACAAGAGCTTAGAAGTTTTGATTTTCTGACCTCTGTCAGAAAAATCCTCATTTTGAAGGAATCTATTATTGTTCCCAAGAAGGGAACTCTTGTCGACGGAGACAGAGAACTTTTTTCTATGTTCACCTTCCATCCGTGTGATCTGAGAAAGGCCAGAACGATGTCTGTATGAGCCTTTGCTTTTGACAGGGACGACGCTTGTATTAGAATGTCGTCCAAGTAAGGTACTACTGCAATGCCCCTCGGTCTTAGAACCGCTAGAAGGGACCCTAGCACCTTTGTGAAAATCCTTGGAGCAGTGGCTAACCCGAATGGGAGGGCCACAAACTGGTAATGCTTGTCCAGAAAAGCGAACCTTAGGAACTGATGATGTTCTTTGTGGATAGGAATATGTAGGTACGCATCCTTTAGATCCACGGTAGTCATAAATTGACTTTCCTGGATAGTGGGTAGAATCGTTCAAATGGTTTCCATCTTGAACGATGGTACCCTGAGAAATTTGTTTAGGATCTTCAAATCCAAAATTGGTCTGAAAGTTCCCTCTTTTTTGGGAACTACGAACAGATTGGAATAAAATCCCATTCCTTGTTCCTTTATTGGAACTGGGTGTATCACTCCCATCTTTAACAGGTCTTCTACACAATGTAAGAATGCCTATCTCTTTATTTGGTTTGAGGATAAGTGAGACATGTGGAACCTTCCCCTTGGGGATAGTTCCTTGAATTCCAGGAGATAACCTTGAGAAACTATTTCTAGCGCCCAGGGATCCTGAACATCTCTTGCCCAAGCCTGAGCAAAGAGAGAGAGTCTGCCCCCCACTAGATCCGGTCCCGGATCGGGGGCTACTCCTTCATGCTGTTTTGTTAGCAGCGGCAGGCTTCTTGGCCTGCTTACCCTTGTTCCAGCCTTGCATCGGTTTCCAGGCTGGTTTGGGTTGTGAGGCATTACCCTCTTGCTTAGAGGATGCAGAATTAGAGGCCGGTGCGTTCCTGAAATTGCGAAAGGAACGAAAATTAGACTTATTTTTAGCCTTGAAAGACCTATCTTGTGGAAGGGCGTGGCCCTTTCCCCCAGTGATGTCTGAAATAATCTCTTTCAATTCTGGTCCAAATAGAGTTTTACCTTTGAAAGGGATGTTAAGCAATTTTGTCTTGGATGACACATCCGCTGACCAAGACTTTAGCCAAAGCGCTCTGCGCGCCACGATAGCAAACCCTGAATTTTTCACCGCTAATCTAGCTAATTGCAAAGCGGCATCTAAAATAAAAGAGTTAGCCAATTTAAGTGCGTGAACTCTGTCCATAACCTCCTCATATGGAGTCTCTCTACTGAGCAACTTTTCTAGTTCCTCGAACCAGAACCACGCTGCTGTAGTGACAGGAACAATGCACGAAATGGGTTGTAGAAGGTAACCTTGCTGTACAAAAATCTTTTTAAGCAAACCTTCCAATTTTTTATCCATAGGATCTTTGAAAGCACAACTATCTTCGATAGGAATAGTAGTGCGTTTGTTTAGAGTAGAAACTGCCCCCTCGACCTTAGGGACTGTCTGCCATAAGTCCTTTCTGGGGTCGACCATAGGAAATAATTTCTTAAATATAGGGGGGGGAACAAAAGGTATGCCAGGCTTTTCCCACTCCTTATTTACTATGTCCGCCACCCGCTTGGGTATAGGAAAAGCGTCGGGGTGCACCGGAACCTCTAGGAACTTGTCCATCTTACATAATTTCTCTGGAATGACCAAGTTGTCACAATCATTCAGAGTAGATAACACCTCCTTAAGCAGTGCGCGGAGATGTTCTAATTTAAATTTAAATGTCACAACATCAGGTTCAGCTTGTTGAGAAATTTTTCCTGAATCTGAAATTTCTCCATCTGACAAAACCTCCCTCATGGCCCCTTCAGATTGGTGTGAGGGTATGACAGAACAATTATCATCAGCGCCCTCCTGCTCTTCAGTGTTTAAAACAGAGCAATCGCGCTTTCTCTGATAAGTAGGCATTTTGGACAAAATATTTGCTATGGAGTTATCCATTACAGCCGTTAATTGTTGCATGGTAATAAGTACTGGCGCACTAGATGTACTAGGGGCCTCCTGCGTGGGCAAAACTGGTGTAGACACAGTAGGAGATGATGTAGTATCATGTTTACTCCCCTCATCTGAGGAATCATCTTGGGCAATTTCATTATCTGTGGCAGTACTGTCCTTACTTTGTTTGGACGATATGGCACAATTATCACATAAATTTAAATGGGGAGACACATTGGCTTTCATACATATAGAGCATAGCTTATCTGAAGGTACAGACATGTTAAACAGGCTTAAACTTGTCAACAAAGCACAAAAAACGTTTTAAAACAAAACCGTTACTGTCTCTTTAAATTTTTAAACAGAAAACACTTTATTACTGAATATGTGAAAAAGTATGAAGGAATTGTTCAAAAATTACCAAGATTTCACCACAGTGTCTTAAAGCATTAATAGTATTGCACACCAAATTTCAGAGCTTTAACCCTTAAAATAACGGAACCGGAGCCGATTATAAATTTAACCCCTATACAGTCCCAGCTATAGTCTTTGCTGAGACCCAACCAAGCCCAGAGGGGAATACGATACCAATTGACGCCTTCTAGAAGCTTTTCCAGCAATTTTTAGATCCTCACACATGCATCTGCATGCCCTGCTCTCAAAAAACAACTGCGCAGTAATGGCGCGAAAATGAGGCTCAGTCTACAACTAGGAAGGCCCCCTGACTGGAAAAGGTGTCTAACACAGTGCCTGCCGTTTAATAAACGTTCCCCAAGTTTATAAATGCAAATTGTCAGCATAAATATGAATAAAATGCCCAAATAAAGCAATCGATTTAGCCCATAAAAATGTCTACCAGTTTTTTAGCCCATATTAAGCCCTTTATTCTGTTTGTTTGACTAAGAAAATGGCTTACCGGTCCCCATGAGGGGAAATGACAGCCTTCCAGCATTACATGGTCTTGTTAGAAATATGGCTAGTCATACCTTAAGCAGAAAAGTCTGCTAACTGTTTCCCCCAACTGAAGTTACTTCATCTCAACAGTCCTATGTGGAAACAGCAATCGATTTTAGTTACTGTCTGCTAAAATCATCTTCCTCTCACAAACAGAAATCTTCATCCTTTTCTGTTTCAGAGTAAATAGTACATACCAGCACTATTTTAAAATAACAAACACTTGATAGAAGAATAAAAACTACATTTAAACACCAAAAAACTCTTAACCATCTCCGTGGAGATGTTGCCTGTGCAACGGCAAAGAGAATGACTGGGGTGGGCGGAGCCTAGGAGGGACTATATGGCCAGCTTTGCTGGGACTCTTTGCCATTTCCTGTTGGGGAAGAGATATCCCACAAGTAAGGATGATGCCGTGGACCGGACACACCAATGTTGGAGAAACAGACGAATTTCCACATCAGTGACCCAAGGGTTGTACATATGTACTGTCACCGGGATTCTTCTCTCCCTCTGCACACAGGCAACAAATTTCATGCCAACCAACTCTGGAGCAGCAGCCATATCAATAGTCCGTTGATAGCAGGTCTGTAAATAATGCTCATCGGTGAAAGCCACATCAAAAATTCCTCTTGAAGGGAATGACTGAACACAATGCAAACTTGCTCTTGGCATCTTCAAAACACCCTCCAAAACCACCTGCTGGACATGAGCCAAACCAATCTTCTCTCGAAAGTCCTCAGAAATCAACACCCGAAGTGTATGGGGAACATTTGGCACATTGGTAGCCATATTTGCCCTATTGCCTCTTTAGGCTGGATTTCAGAGCGCCCCCCCAAAAGCAGCATGTGGCTGAAGTCCAGGGACGATGCCACAAGGCCAAGGGGACGGCCCTACTACCCAGTTGCTCTACGCCTAAGGAGTAGCCACCCCCCAATAGCAGCAGGAGCCCAAACCCCAAAGGGAAAGAACCCCAGGCCGAAGGAGCAGATCTCCAGGCAGCAAACCAAGACCAAGACCAAGACCAAGCACAGAAAACTGCACTTGACCCAAGCCAAAGGCCCGAGAAGCAACCTCAGCTGATCATTTCGGCCTATTGTGGGCCTCGTCAGTGAGGTGCAGCCATTTCCCTCTAGGCACACTGAGCAACAGGTCCACCTCTGGATTCCCGTATCACACATAGGGAGACTTCCCTAAGTATCATAATTTGCATAAATAAAAAGAGAGAAGCGCTCAACCTGAGAACGAACAATAGCATAATAGCTTGTTCTATGGCTAGTTACCACCAAAGAAGCAGTCTCTTTTTCCTCAACATGTGCCTTTCACAGAGAAGAACTTTCCTGAAGCATATCAGTCTGATCCTGACTTCACAGTACAGTCCAGCTCCGAAATAACAGGCAATCCCTTTCTGAATGAGAGAAACAGCAAAACCCCAGACGTACGTTTCGATCTATTGTGGGCCTTATCAGTGAGGTGCAGCCATATCCCTCTAGGCACACTGAGCAACGGGTCCACGTTTGGATTCCCGCATCACACATAGGGAGACTTCCCTAAGTGTCATAATTTGCATAAATAAAAAGAGAGAGGCGCTCAACCTGAGAACGATCAATAGCATAAAAGCTTGTTCTATGGCTAATACCACCCAAGAAGGGTGGTAACTAGCTAAAGAACAAGCTATTATGCTATTGTTCGTTCCCAGGTTGAGCGCTTCTCTCTTTTTATTTATGCAAATTAAGACACTTGGGGAAGTCTCCCTAAGTGCAATGTGGGAATCCAGACGTGGACCCGTTGCTCAGTGTGCCTAGAGGGATATGGCTGCACCTCACTGACGAGGCCCACAATAGGCTGAAACGTACGTCTGGGGTTTTGCTGTTTCTCTTGTTCAGAGAGGGATTGCCTGGTATTTCGGGGCTGGACTGTACTGTGAAGTCAGGATCAGACTGATATGCTACAGGAATGTTCTTCTCTGTGAAATGCACATATTGAGCAAAAAGAGGCTGCTTCTTGGGTGGTAACTAGCCATAGAACAAGCTATTATGCTTTTGTTCATTCCCAGGTTGAGCGCTTCTCTCTTTTTATTTATGCAAATTATGACACTTGGGGAAGTCTCTCTAAGCGTGATACGGGAATCCAGACATGGACCCGTTGCTCAGTGTGCCTAGAGGGATATGGCTGCATCTCCCTGACGAGGCCCACAATAGGCTGAAACGTACGTCTGGGGTTTTGCTGTTTCTCTTGTTCAGAGAGGGATTGCCTGGTCTTTCGGGGTTGGACTGTACTGTGAAGTCAGGATCAGACTGATATGCTACAGGAAAGTTCTTCTCTGTGAAAGGCACATATTGAGCAAAAAGAGGCTGCTTCTAGGGTGGTAACTAAAGGGACAGTCTACACCAGAATTTTTATTGTTTTAAAAGATAGATATAGATAGATAATCCCTTTATTACCCATTTCCCAGTTTTGCATAACTAACACAGTTATAATAATATACTTTTAACCTCTGTGATTATCTTGTATCTAAGCCTCTGCAAACTGCCCCTTTTTTCAGTTCTTTTGACAGACTTGCAGTCTAGCCAATCAGTGCCTGCTCCCAGATAACTTCTCGTGCACGAGCACAGTGTTATCTATATGAAATACGTGAACTAACACCCTCTAGTGGTGAAAAACTATTAAAATGCAATCTGAAAGAGGTGGGCTTCAAGGTCTAAGAAAATAGCATATGAACCTCCTAGGGTAAGCTTTCAACTAAGAATACCAAGAGAACAAAGCAAAATTGGTGATAAAAGTAAATTGGAAAATTGTTTAAAATTACATGTTCTATCTGAATCATGAAAGTTTATTTTGGCCTAGACTGTCCCTTAACCATAGAACAAGCTATTATGTTATTGTTCATTCCCAGGTTCAGCACCTCTCTCTTTTTATTTATGCAAATTATGACACTTGGGGAAGTCTCCCTAAGTGTGATGTGGGAATCCAGACGTGGACCCGTTGCTCAGTGTGCCTAGAGGGATATGGCTGCACCTCACTGAAGAGGTCAAAAATGAACTTTTGGGGTTTTGCTGTTTCTCTTGTTCAGAGAGGGATTGTCTGGTATTTTGGGGCTGGACTGTACTGTGAAGTCAGGATCAGACTGATATGCTACAGGAAAGTTCTTCTCTGTGAAAGGCATATATTGAGCAAAAAGAGGCTGCTTCTAGGGTGGTAACTAGCCATAGAACAAGCTATTATGCTATTGTTCGTTCCCAGGTTGAGCACTTCTCTCTTTTATTTATGCAAATTATGACACTTGGGGAAGTCTCCCTAAGTGGGATGCGGGAATCCAGACATGGACCCGTTGCTCAGTGTGCCTAGAGGGATATGGCTGCACCTCACTGACAAGGTCCACAGTAGGCCGAAACGTACGTCTGGGGTTTTGCTGTTTCTCTTGTTTAGAAAGGGATTGCCTGGTATTTCGGGGCTGGACTGTACTATGAAGTCAAGATCAGACTGATATGCTACAGGAAAGTTCTTCTCTGTGAAAGGCACATATTGAGCAAAGAGAGGCTGCTTCTAGGGTGGTAACTAGCCATATAACAAGCTATTTTGCTATTGTTCGTTCCCAGATTGAGCGCTTCTCTCTTTTTATTTTATGCAAATTATGACACTTGGGGAAGTCTCCCTAAGTGTGATGCGGGAATCCAGACGTGGACCCGTTTCTCAGTGTGCCTAGAGGGATATGGGTGCACCTCACTGACGAGGCCTCCAATAGGCCGAAACGTACGTCTGGGGTTTTGCTTTTTCTCTTGTTCAGAAAGAGATTGCCTAGTATTTCGGGGCTGGACTGTACAGTGAAGTCAGGATCAGACTGATATTCTACAGGAAAGTTCTTCTCTGTGAAAGGCACATATTGAGCAATAAGAGGCTGCTTCTAGGGTGGTAACTAGCCATAGAACAAGCTATTATGCTATAGTTTGTTCCCAGGTTGAGCGCTTCTCTATTTTTATATATGTATATATATGGATAGTATGTGTGTGTGTATATATATATATAGTTATTTAGTGTGTGTATATACTGTATATATAATTATATAGTGTGTGTGTATATATATATATATATATATATATATATTAAGGGGTAATGGGAAATTATATTTTCTTTTTTTTAGTACATCTTTGTAAAAATTTTGTAAAAACCAGCTATGGTATGGTATGTAATGGGGGGGCGTAAGATTTGTCCTCGTCTGTGTGACCAAAAATCCTAGCACCGGCCCTGCCAGTCAGAATGCAGTGTGCATCTGTCATGTGCAGGCATAGTCATGTTATTTTACTATTCAATTTAAAGGGACAGTCAACAATATAATTTTTAAAATTTTTAATATTGTTTTAAAAGATACATAATCTCTTTATTACCCATTCCTCAGTTTTGTATAACCAACACAGTTATAATAATATACTTTTTACCTCTGTGATTACCTTTTAAATAAGCATCTTCGGACAGCTCCCTGATCCCAACTTTATATTTATTATCTATTGACTGGCATTTAGTACTGTGTTGTGTTAACTCTTAAATAACTCCTTGGGCGTGAACACTGTGTTATCTATATGGCCCCCATGAACTAGCAGTCCCTTGTTGTGAAAAGCAATTTAAAAAGCATGTGATAAGAGCCAGCCTTCAAGTGCAAGTGCTTAGAAATTAGCATTTGAGCCTACCTTTGTTTAGTTTCAACTAAGAAAACCAAGAGAACAAAGCAAATTTGATGATAAAAGTAAATTGGAAAGTTGATTAAAATGACAAATCCTGTCTGAATAATGAAAGTTTAAGTTTGACTAGACTCTCCCTTTAAGTAAGTTCTATGAAATCTCATGAAATTTCAGTGAATTCTCATGAGATCACATCAAAGGCAAATCATTACCTCAGCACTGCTGATGCTGATTGGCTTTCTTACTCTGTTGAGTTGAAGAAAGTTTGAGGTAAAATATCTTCCTTTTTTACATAGAGATGCTCAGGTGATATTTTCCTGCTGTGTCAGCTTTTTACAGTTATGCTGCATCACTAAAATGATTTTGTATATTAGTATTATGTCCCTTTAATTTTAAATGGCAGTATGGACACAGCTGTTTACTATTTTTTTCCTACAATTTGTTAATTTTAAAAGGTTATAAAAGTGTATATAAGCATTAGAAATTACTGCACTGCAAAACATCTGCATACACAAATGTGTTAAAGGATATTTCGAATTGTAATTTTCTCTTCTGTGGCCAAATAGGGAGATGTATAAATGGGCCCCTGCACTTACAAAACAATCACTCTGCAGCATGTACAAGAGTTAGAGCTCTGTATTCCATGCAATACACACCAGACTCTCAAAATACAAATACAGCACAATCTGCATAATTTCTATTTGCTCTGCTTCAAAACCTAAACATAAAGAAAAAAAAACAAAAAAAAAAAACAGAGCTGTGGGCAAACAGCTGACAGCTCCTATGGCTAAGGTTTACATACAGTTTTTATTAGCATATATTAATATTTAAGCAGAGCGTTAATGAAACATATATTTAATAGATACGGCATGTTTGAAATAGATAGATTGTTTTTGTGTTTATTGTCCCTTTAAAAAGATATCCTTGTGTAAAAATAAAATGGTGTATTTTATCTAAACACATTCCCTTCTTTTAATATGTGTTTAACCCCATCAAGTTAAACTCATAGATGCATTGCAGTCATGAAACACCCTCTTCTGCTCCTGAGGAGGATACAACCAGTAATTGGAGTATATACGTCTGTATGCTTGCTTCTCATTGGCTAAACAGCTGTATCTTAATATGGAGTGACACAGGAGCACAACTCTATGGGCCTGATTCTCTAAACTCTCTGGTTTGGTGAAATTATACAAGAAGTATTTTCATTACTGTAAGTTTCCTTAAAGATTTTAGCATGAGAGCTGTTTATCTTGGCAAATGGGGTTTTGGATATGAAGGAGAACATATATTACAATATAATGGTCAAACATACGCACACTTCTCTCCATTCCAGAAAGTCTTTGATAATTGGGCCATATGTATTTTAACTGTTATGTATGGGTTAAACACATGGTAAAGTAAGTAGTTTAAAAATAACATATTATACAGTAGTTTATCTAGCGTCCCTCTGTCCTTGAACCATCTCATTAAAGGGACACTAAACCCAAATGTTTTCTTTAATGATTCAGATAGAGCATGCAATTTTAAGCAACTTTCTAATTTACTCCTATTATCAATTTGTCTTCATTCTCTTGGTATCTTTGTTTAAAAAGCAGGAATGTAAAGCTTAAGAGCCGGCCCATTTTTGGTTGAGAACAAGGGTTATGCTTGCTTATTGGATGCTAAATGTAGCCACCAATAAGCAAGCGCTATCCAGAGTGCTGAATCTAAAATGGCATGGCTCCTAAGCTTTAAATTCCTGCTTTTTAAATAAAGATAGCAAGAGAATAAAGAAAAAATTGACAGTAGGAGTAAATTAGAAAGTTGCTTAAAAATGCATGCTCTATCTGAATCATTAGAGAATTTGGTTTGGTATCCCTTTAAAGAACAATTAACAAAAAACGCATAAAATACTTCATTATTGAAAATGAAAGATTATTGCAATAAACATTCATAATTTATTCAATTTGCTGTAAAATACATCTGAAAATTGTACTTGTTTCACTTTCTCCTAGAGAGGCTTGGGTTAATACGTTTAGCTAATTTATCTGTGAGGTTTTTTTTAGCCGCCTGCTACCTCATGTTCTCTGTACTGTACTCATTTGCATTTTTAAGGTGAATTGTCAGTTTTGCATCAACAATCATGATAAGAAAATTGTTTATTACAATAGCAGTGAGCATACAAGGTAGTTTAGGTGTTGATATTTTTTGTGTATATATTAGAAATGAATATGTCTAAATATCTGTTAAATATTATTAAATAAGCTTAATCAGTGCTAAACCACCTTAAGGGAATTGAAGAAGACAGGCTACCCCAGTCTCTTTCCTTAAAGGAACACTCAAGTCAAAATGAAGCTTTCATGATTCAGATAGAGCATGCAATTGTAAACAACTTTCCAATTTACGTCCATTAACAAAATGTGCACTATTTTTTATATTTACACTTTTTGAGTCACCATGTCCTACTGAGCATGTGCATGAATTCACAGAATATACGTATATGCATTTGTGATTGGCTGATTGCTATCACATGATACAGGAGGAGTGGAAATAGACATAACTTTGAAATTTGTCAGAAAAAAATCTACTATTTAACTTAGAAGTTCAAACTAAGTGCTATTGCATTGTCTTGTTATAATGCATTTGCTGGTTATGCAAATCTACTGCATTTACTGGTCCAATAAGTGCAAACAGGGTTCATGCTATATCTGCATATTAGTTTGTGATTGGTTAGAAAGGATTCAGTTAAAAGAAAAAAAACAAATTATTATGCTCATTTGACAAAATAAAGCTGCATGATTCATGGCAAAATGTTTCTCAGATATGAAGGTACATTGTTATAGAGCTTATAATTTGTGTTTAATCTTCCTTTAAAGAGTCATTGTACAGTAGATTTTTCTTTGCATAAATGTTTTGTAGATGAACCATTTATATAGCCCACCTGGGTGTGTTTTTGTAACAATGTATAGTTTTGCTTATTTTTAAATAACATTGTGCTGATTTTCAGAATTGTAACCAAGCCCCAAAGTATCAGATGTAGACTCAAGTCTACAGATTCCTGCTTGCTCCTGTTTGTGTAATGGGTCTTTTAATATGCAGGGGAGGGGGGGGGTGTATACTCTTCCTGCTTTCTCAGCCCATTTCAATGGGTATCCCAGCCTAACCTCATCAACAGTGCTAAACTGGGAGCTTATAAAAGGTTTTATCCTGGATTTTAAGATCAGTATCTGTGCATGTTCTTCATTATAGTATTGTCTATTACATGCAGTTATATGAAAACTGGTGTATGCTGTCCCTTTAAGACTCTGATTATGGACAGAATCTATTACTTCTGCTGTTTCTGTTTGTATTGTCTACCTGTAACGAATTCTGCTTGTGTATTTGTTAATCCCCATAAACCGATTAATGTCTATAATCACTTAAATATGTTGACAGATCACAGAAGTCAACAATTTTAATTTATATAGAAATGTTTAAATTGTAATTTACTTCTAAATTTGCTCAGATGTTGATTAATCTTATTTTTAAATTTGTTATTATTATTGGTTATTTGTAGAGCGCCAACAGATTCTGCAGCGCTATAAACAAAGGCAGAGTACAACAAAACAATTATAGGGATCAAATGGGTAGAGGGCCCTGCCAAGAGTCGCACTGTTGTAGTCAGCTCTTAGGAAGGTGATCTACAAACAGCTGGACTCTTAGGCTTACATGCTAAGGGGGTTCAGGGGATAGCAATGGAGGAGAGGAATTGGTATTAGGAAAGGTTAGTGTAGGTTGTATGCATCCCTGAACGGTAGAGTCTTTAGGGAGCTCTTAAAGATTTCAAAACTAGGGGAGAGTCTTGTGGAGCGAGGCAGAGAGTTTCACAAGATAGGGGCCAGTCTGGAGAAGTAATGTAAACGAGAGTGTGAGGAAGTAACAAGAGAGGAGGAGAGTAGCAGGTCATGAGCAGAGCGAAGGGAACAGGAGGGAAAGTATCTGGAGACAAGGTCTGAGATATAGGGGGGAGAAGTGCAGTTGAGGGCTTTGTATGTCAGAGTGAGAATTTTGTGTTTAATTCTAGACACAAGAGGAAGCCAGTGAAGGGATTGGCAGAGAGGTGCAGCAGATGAAGAGTGGCATGTAGGGAAGCATGGCAGAGGCATTCATTATAGATTGTAAAGGAGCTAGACAGCAGCTGGGGAGACCAGAGAGGACAGAGTTACAGTAATCGAGGTGGGAAAGGATAAGAGAGTGGATTAAAATCTTAGTTGTGTCTTGTGTAAGGAAGTGTCTAATTTTAGAGATGTTTTTAAGGTGGAAGCGGCAGGCTTTAGCCAAGGATTGAATGTGAGGGGTGAAAGATCTGAGTCAAATGTGACCACGAGACATCGGACAAATGATATTGGAAACCGTGGGACTTTATTAGGGAACCTAATAATGATGTGTAGATTGAGAAGAGAAGGGGACCAATGACAGAGCTGTCAGGGTGCCAGGAATCAGACTGAGACGAGAAGTGCAAAAATAATCACACCTTTATTAATAACAAAAAAATAATAAAAAGTCCACAAGTCAAATAACAAGCCAGGAGTCAAAACCAGAGCTGGTAGTCAGACGAGCAGAGTCAGGAGCCAAAGCGAATAGTCAGACGAGCCGGAATCAGGAACAAGGAAAACAGCAGAGTCAGGAACAAGCCAGGGATCAGGAACCAGGAAGGACGTCAGACAGCCAGGTAATACACAGGAACTCTCACAAACAGGTCTGAGACAACGCAAAGGCAAAGCATACTGAGCAGAGGCCCTTTAAATAATAAGTGATAACATCACAATTCTGAGACTGCATCCTGTCTCACACAGATGATGCACACCAGTCTGGCCATAAAAGGAAGTGCAGGAAATGAGCAGTATCCCCCACAATGCACCATAGTCAGCAAGAGGAGAGCGCCAGAGGCGTATTACTGCCTAGGCCAACAAGGCCCGTGCCTAGGGCGGCAGAATGAGGGGGGCAGCACTTTTTGCAGCCTCAGTAGGCAGCTGAACAGTCACTCTGTCTCATCAAGAAATCGCGCTAGCCGCTAAGCAGGTAAGCCCTACAAATCCGGAAGCTGCATATAATGGTGCCCAGCGCTAACAACTCTGTCTGACTCTAAGCAAGAAATCACTGACTACTGAGCCCTATATTGTAGCTGCATATTTGCTAATGATGCCAAGCGCTAACTGCCATTTCCCCCGCTGCTCCGCTCCCAAGGGTCTGCCTGCAGCTGCAGTTCTTACATGGAACATGCCCCTTTATTGGTGCCGACCGGGTCACTCCAATTCCCGGATCAAGAAGCGATCGCACATTACATTGTCAAGGGCCGGATGCCTTAATCTGCCCTGAAGTTATTTAAGGAAGTCACCCTTTATTGGTACCGGGTCCTGGTGATACTAGTCGAGAGCACAGTATAAGTACCGAAACTTCTTCCTCAGTAACAGGGGAGAAAGAGCTAAGTTTATGGCTATGTGGGTTGTGGTTGATTACGAGCGTTTGAGGGGGTGAGAGAATGGAATTATGTTAAGAGCTGATTTTGTTTATGATGGAGTTGATTTTCTTATTGAAGTGGCTGGCAAAGTCTTGAGCTGACAGATAAGTTGTATTAGGAGGTGGGGGTGGGCGGAGAAGAGTATTGAAAGTGGAGAACAGACATTTTGGGTTTGAAGAAAGATTAGAGATAAGAGTAGAAAAGTAATGTTGCTTATAGAGATTAAGGGCAGAATAGTAAGAGTTCAAGATGAATTTGTAATGAAGAAAATCAGCTGAACTCTCCAGTGCTGCTCAGCAGTACGGGAACATGTTGATCACTAATAGTCAGTAAAGGAATATAAAACAGTGCTCCTTTAGTAAAAAAATAATATAGTTAATCATAGTAAACATAAAAAGAAACAGATTATGTTAAAAACAGCAAACAATTTAGTTTTTTTCTTGCAAAATAAGCACTAAATGTAGCCACTGTCTTTAGTGAGATAAGTGAGTTGACTTTATAAATATCACGTGATGTTTGCTGCAACAGTCCTCTACTGAACATGGGCAATAAAATGGCTGCAGGAAGATCAGGTTGTGATGAGAGCAGGATGTGATGTCACTAGTTGGGGGCGGGGCTTAAGTCAGGTAGTCTGTGTCGCAGTGAGTTAGTGAAATCAACCTGACTAGATGTATGTTTCTGTGCTCTGTAATAAAATAGAGTTGTACCATCATTGCTGCGACCTGCATATATCCTGCATCTCATGACATGGTGTCAGAAGATCTGGCCTGCGCTTCTGTTCCTGATCGATTGCAATGTCAAAGTTTACCCCACCTGAGCCTTTTGACTTCTCTCAGCATGCATTTTTAAGGTGAATTGTCAGTTTTGCATCAACAATCATGATAAGAAAATTGTTTATTACAATAGCAGTGAGCAAACAAGGTAGTTTAGGTGTTGATATTTTTGTGTATCAGATGTAGACTCAAGTCTACAGATTCCTGCTTGCTCCTGTTTGTGTAATGGGTCTTTTAATATGCAGGGGAGGGGGAGTGTCTACTCTTCCTGCTTTCTCAGCCCATTTCAATGGGTATCCCAGCCTAACCTCATCAACAGTGCTAAACTGGGAGCTTATAAAAGGTTTTATCCTGGATTTTAAGATCAGTATCTGTGCATGTTCTTCATTATAGTATTGTCTATTACATGCAGTTATATGAAAACTGTTGTATGATGTCCCTTTAAGACTTGGATTATGGACAGAATCTATTACTTCTGCTGTTTGTATTGTCTACCTGTAACAAATTCTGCTTGTGTATTTGTTAATCCCCATAAACCAATTAATGTCTATAATCACTTAAATGTGTTGACAGATCACAAAAGTCAACAATTTGAATTTATATAGAAATGTTTAAATTGTAATTTACTTCTAAATTTGCTCAGATGTTGATTAATATTATTTTAATTTTTTTTATTATTATTGTTTATTTGTAGAGCGCCAACAGATTCCGCAGCGCTATAAACAAAGGCAGAGTACAACAAAACAATTATATAGGGATCAAATGGGTAGAGGGCCCTGCCAAGAGTCGCACTGTTGTAGTCAGCTCTTAGGAAGGTGATCTACAAACAGCTGGACTCTTAGGCTTACATGCTAAGGGGGTTCAGGGGATAGCAATGGAGGAGAGGAATTGGTATTAGGAAAGGTTAGTGTAGGTTGTATGCATCCCTGAACAGTAGAGTCTTTAGGGAGCTCTTAAAGCTTTCAAAACTAGGGGAGAGTCTTGTGGAGTGAGGCAGAGAGTTTCACAAGATAGGGGCCAGTCTGGAGAAGTAATGTAAACGGGAGTGTGAGGAAGTAACAAGAGAGGAGGAGAGTAGGAGGTCATGAGCAGAGCGAAGGGGACAGGAGGGAAAGTATCTGGAGACAAGGTCTGAGATATAGGGGGGAGAAGTGCAGTTGAGGGCTTTGTATGTCAGAGTGAGAATTTTGTGTTTAATTCTAGAGGCAAGAGGAAGCCAGTGAAGGGATTGGCAGAGAGGTGCAGCAGATGAAGAGTGGCATGTAGGGAAGCATGGCAGAGGCATTCATTATAGATTGTAAAGGAGCTAGGCAGCAGCTGGGGAGACCAGAGAGGACAGAGTTACAGTAATCGAGAAGGGGACCGATGACAGAGCTGTCAGGGTGCCAGGAATCAGACTGAGACGAGAAGTGCAAAAATAATCACACCTTTATTAATAACAAAAAAATAATAAAAAGTCCACAAGTCAAATAACAAGCCAGGAGTCAAAACCAGAGCTGGTAGTCAGATGAGCTGAGTCAGGATCCAAAGCGAATAGTCAGACGAGCCGTAATCAGGAACAAGGAAAACAGCAGAGTCAGGAACAAGCCAGGGATCAGGAACCAGGAAGGACGTCAGACAGCCAGGTAATACACAGGAACTCTCACAAACAGGTCTGAGACAACGCAAAGGCAAAGCATACTGAGCAGAGGCCCTTTAAATAATAAGTGATAACATCACAATTCTGAGACTGCATCCTGTCTCACACAGATGATGCACACCAGTCTGGCCATAAAAGGAAGTGCAGGAAATGAGCAGTATCCCCCACAATGCACCATAGTCAGCAAGAGGAGAGCGCCAGGGGCGTATTACTGCCTAGGCCAACAAGGCCCGTGCCTAGTGCGGCAGAATGAGGGGGGCAGCACTTTTTGCAGCCTCAGTAGGCAGCTGAACAGTCACTCTGTCTCATCAAGAAATCGCGCTAGCCGCTAAGCAGGTAAGCCCTACAAATCCGGAAGCTGCATATAATGGTGCCCAGCGCTAACAACTCTGTCTGACTCTAAGCAAGAAATCACTGACTACTGAGCCCTATATTGTAGCTGCATATTTGCTAATGATGCCAAGCGCTAACTGCCATTTCCCCCGCTGCTCCGCTCCCAAGGGTCTGCCTGCAGCTGCAGTTCTTACATGGAACATGCCCCTTTATTGGTGCCGACCGGGTCACTCCAATTCCCGGATCAAGAAGCGATCGCACATTACATTGTCAAGGGCCGGATGCCTTAATCTGCCCTGAAGTTATTTAAGGAAGTCACCCTTTATTGGTACCGGGTCCTGGTGATACTAGTCGAGAGCACAGTATAAGTACCGAAACTTCTTCCTCAGTAACAGGGGAGAAAGAGCTAAGTTTATGGCTATGTGGGTTGTGGTTGATTACGAGCGTTTGAGGGGGTGAGAGAATGGAATTATGTTAAGAGCTGATTTTGTTTATGATGGAGTTGATTTTCTTATTGAAGTGGCTGGCAAAGTCTTGAGCTGACAGATAAGTTGTATTAGGAGGTGGGGGTGGGCGGAGAAGAGTATTGAAAGTGGAGAACAGACATTTTGGGTTTGAAGAAAGATTAGAGATAAGAGTAGAAAAGTAATGTTGCTTATAGAGATTAAGGGCAGAATAGTAAGAGTTCAAGATGAATTTGTAATGAAGAAAATCAGCTGAACTCTCCAGTGCTGCTCAGCAGTACGGGAACATGTTGATCACTAATAGTCAGTAAAGGAATATAAAACAGTGCTCCTTTAGTAAAAAAATAATATAGTTAATCATAGTAAACATAAAAAGAAACAGATTATGTTAAAAACAGCAAACAATTTAGTTTTTTTCTTGCAAAATAAGCACTAAATGTAGCCACTGTCTTTAGTGAGATAAGTGAGTTGACTTTATAAATATCACGTGATGTTTGCTGCAACAGTCCTCTACTGAACATGGGCAATAAAATGGCTGCAGGAAGATCAGGTTGTGATGAGAGCAGGATGTGATGTCACTAGTTGGGGGCGGGGCTTAAGTCAGGTAGTCTGTGTCGCAGTGAGTTAGTGAAATCAACCTGACTAGATGTATGTTTCTGTGCTCTGTAATAAAATAGAGTTGTACCATCATTGCTGCGACCTGCATATATCCTGCATCTCATGACATGGTGTCAGAAGATCTGGCCTGCGCTTCTGTTCCTGATCGATTGCAATGTCAAAGTTTACCCCACCTGAGCCTTTTGACTTCTCTCAGCATGCATTTTTAAGGTGAATTGTCAGTTTTGCATCAACAATCATGATAAGAAAATTGTTTATTACAATAGCAGTGAGCAAACAAGGTAGTTTAGGTGTTGATATTTTTGTGTATCAGATGTAGACTCAAGTCTACAGATTCCTGCTTGCTCCTGTTTGTGTAATGGGTCTTTTAATATGCAGGGGAGGGGGAGTGTCTACTCTTCCTGCTTTCTCAGCCCATTTCAATGGGTATCCCAGCCTAACCTCATCAACAGTGCTAAACTGGGAGCTTATAAAAGGTTTTATCCTGGATTTTAAGATCAGTATCTGTGCATGTTCTTCATTATAGTATTGTCTATTACATGCAGTTATATGAAAACTGTTGTATGATGTCCCTTTAAGACTTGGATTATGGACAGAATCTATTACTTCTGCTGTTTGTATTGTCTACCTGTAACAAATTCTGCTTGTGTATTTGTTAATCCCCATAAACCAATTAATGTCTATAATCACTTAAATGTGTTGACAGATCACAAAAGTCAACAATTTGAATTTATATAGAAATGTTTAAATTGTAATTTACTTCTAAATTTGCTCAGATGTTGATTAATATTATTTTTTTTTTTTATTATTATTGTTTATTTGTAGAGCGCCAACAGATTCCGCAGCGCTATAAACAAAGGCAGAGTACAACAAAACAATTATATAGGGATCAAATGGGTAGAGGGCCCTGCCAAGAGTCGCACTGTTGTAGTCAGCTCTTAGGAAGGTGATCTACAAACAGCTGGACTCTTAGGCTTACATGCTAAGGGGGTTCAGGGGATAGCAATGGAGGAGAGGAATTGGTATTAGGAAAGGTTAGTGTAGGTTTTATGCATCCCTGAACAGTAGAGTCTTTAGGGAGCTCTTAAAGCTTTCAAAACTAGGGGAGAGTCTTGTGGAGTGAGGCAGAGAGTTTCACAAGATAGGGGCCAGTCTGGAGAAGTAATGTAAACGGGAGTGTGAGGAAGTAACAAGAGAGGAGGAGAGTAGGAGGTCATGAGCAGAGCGAAGGGGACAGGAGGGAAAGTATCTGGAGACAAGGTCTGAGATATAGGGGGGAGAAGTGCAGTTGAGGGCTTTGTATGTCAGAGTGAGAATTTTGTGTTTAATTCAAGAGGCAAGAGGAAGCCAGTGAAGGGATTGGCAGAGAGGTGCAGCAGATGAAGAGTGGCATGTAGGGAAGCATGGCAGAGGCATTCATTATAGATTGTAAAGGAGCTAGGCAGCAGCTGGGGAGACCAGAGAGGACAGAGTTACAGTAATCGAGAAGGGGACCGATGACAGAGCTGTCAGGGTGCCAGGAATCAGACTGAGACGAGAAGTGCAAAAATAATCACACCTTTATTAATAACAAAAAAATAATAAAAAGTCCACAAGTCAAATAACAAGCCAGGAGTCAAAACCAGAGCTGGTAGTCAGATGAGCTGAGTCAGGATCCAAAGCGAATAGTCAGACGAGCCGGAATCAGGAACAAGGAAAACAGCAGAGTCAGGAACAAGCCAGGGATCAGGAACCAGGAAGGACGTCAGACAGCCAGGTAATACACAGTGTCAAGGTATTTGAAATATTATTAAATAATATATAGAAATATATTTAACTTTATTTAATAAATCTGTGGATGTGAACATGGTCTGTATGACAAAGGATTAGATCTCCCCCACTCCAATTGCACAGGAGACATTCTTGGCTGAAAGGAGAACAAAGGATTATCTCTGGGAGATCTCACACACTCAATATGTTAAATTATGCAATTGTATAATTTAGCAAGGAACTAAAATATAACATAGTTTCAGGATACAGGCAAATATATGGAGACAAAATGTCTGAATTACCCTTTTGGAACTGATCAAAATCATAGAGAAACAACTTTTATGCACATGGGTGTTAATTATCAAATACACATCTGCACTGCTGGCTAAACAGGAAATATGCTGTTTTAAAGACTTTTACAACTCCTCATGGATTGACCCCATGTGGAGCAATAAAGGCCTTGGGAAACACAGACAAATGCTAAGGTGTGACTCTGGAAGTTCACGTAAGCAGACAGCAAATAAACATTTATTTTTTTCTCTCTCTGTTTAAATACATGCCCCAGAATGTATTAAATATAGAAATTTGGGAAATTGTCTAATTCTATATTATTATTACATGGGTATTTGCTAAGCTTGGGAGGTAACTGTTTTAGTCAGTCAAAAATGTGTAATAACCTCTGTTTTGCTTATATTTTTCAGACAGATAAATTCAGATATACATAGAAATGATATATATGTTTTGAAAACACAAAAGATCTTACTTAGCCTCTGTGTTTTTAAGAATATAAATAAATACTTATGGACCATACACATATTAATGCTTGGATCATCTCTAATAATTATTTCTATTTTTATTGCAGACAACCATTGGTCATGAGCATCAATCTTAGAAAGAGACGGAATGCCGCATGAAATGAATTAAGTCATATCATATAAACGTACAAATAAATGTTTATAAAGTTTCACATACATCTTTTAAAATATAGTGAGATGAAAATATGGAAGTTACTTTGATGTGATATGACTATGAGATATATATTTGATGTGATATAACTATGAAATATAAGTTATTTTAATATAATGTTAGATATGTGATGTTTCATATCAAAATGATCAGAAAATTCATTAAGATATAACTTATCCAAAACAAATATTATGAATAGTTGTCGCAGTAAATTATGATAAAATTAATAACCATTTCATAGAAATACTGACTTAAGTTGTTTCAAATGTTGCTGTGTCTGTTTGTGCTGCCACCTGGTGTTATGTTGCGAGAACTACAGCCAGAAGGTTCTCTCTGGCTGTTAAAAATGAAATTTCCAAGGGCCAATCCGATTTAGACTTCCCAGATAACCAATGGGAAGGTCAGCTCCCGCAGGGCCACCCACAATTTACCAGTGATGGAAAAACCAAATAAAAAATGAATGCAATGGAGAGAAAGGGACAGATTTTCTGCTGAAGCTAAAACTTGTAACTGGTTCCCGCTGGGTGTGAGATACCACTTTACTTGAGCAAAGCTAATCTACCCTTCTCATTGATTGCGATATACACTTATTGGTGATCTGAGATAAAATAATTCCTACCAAGGAATATCGGATATCGACTGCTTTTTACTTTGGTATTCAAGGTTTTGTAAGATAAGTTATATGCATAGTCAATCTGTATTTAATAGATTTAAAGAAACAGTGTGTTTTAGTTAGCATTTCACAGCCTATATATATATATATATATATATATATATATATATATATATATATATATATATATATATATGTATATCATTTAAATCTGTGTCTGATTGGCTAAGTAACTCATCTATGCAAGTTCTGATATTGTCAGTTAATTTTGTATTAGGATAAATTGCAGTTAAATAGCAGAATACATATATTATCCTATTGTTTTATAAACACTGTTTAGAATTGTATTGCTTGGATGTTAAAGGTTTTAATCCCATTGTGTTAAATAAATAAGGCTAAATTGTGAAGGTATATTTTTCTGGGTTTTGTAAGAAGGATAGCATATCTTAAGAGTTGGTTTTAACGCATATAAATTTTGTTTCATTTCCTTTTATTGCAAATATACTTCAATATGTTTATGGATATTAACTAAATAAAAGAATTCAGATATTTATATTAATTGTATGGTCTAGTAGGTGCATGGTTGATAAGGGTTTCTATTTCTTTGTATTGTGTTTATAACCCTGCCATAAACTTATATATATTATTTGGATAGCACTGCTAAGATTTTCATAAATATACTGACATAATAATTGGAGGCACTGTTCTGAAATTTAATAATATCCATCATAATTGATATAATATATTTGTAAGTAAATAGAAATTATTATAAAAAAGAAAAAAAAAGAAAAATTCATATTTCGATATTAATATTTTAAAGATATAATTTTTTTGAAAGGTTGAAATATTAATTTTCATATTTCGAGATTGACATTAATATCTTGAAATATTATTAAAGATTAATTTTGAAAAATTAATAAAAATATTAATTTTTCATATTTCAAAATTAATCAAAAATATTAATTTTTCATATTTTCAAAGTTAATAAAAAATATTAATTTTTCATATTTCGGAATATTAATTTTTCATATTTCAAAATTAATAATATTTTTTTTTTGAAATATAAAATTTTTCTCTCTTTTTATTGGCAAAAATTGTATTAGCATTTTAGTTAAATAAATACTAAACCAATACAATAATGTCTGTAGCCAGAAGTGACTCATTTAATTCTATACATAGCAATGAAATTGGTCCCATAACCATACCTATTACTAAAGGTCAGGTCCTTAAGAAAGATATCTTAAGTTACCTTAAAGGGAAGTTTAATATTGCGGGTGAATTAAATGATTTTATGGATATGCTTGAAACTAGGGCTAAAAATATTACCGTTAATAATAATATGTGGAATGAAGAGAATAAATTCTTCCAGGAATTATTAATGATTAATCAATGCGAAGCTCCCAAAAAGCGAGACGAACTAATACTAAAATCCTGGCCCCTTTTAATATGCATAATTGACGAAATGTCGTTTTGTGTCACAGACAAACGATTGCAAATACAGGAGCTAGAAAATAGTATTCGTTCCTCGCGCAGACGCGAAGAGGGTTTAAAAATAGCCAAAAATAAAATGGATGAATTTGCCCAAAACCTAGCCACCTTAGATAAGCACAATATGGACTTAATCGCGCAGATACAAGATTTAAATAAACAGCTTGCGCAAAGCCAGAGAGAATTAAGCGATTTAAAAAGGTCATATCGCCATAATGAAAACCCCTATATTAGCAATGAGAATAATACAGATAATGCTAACTCCTTTAGCGAACGCGTCAGGGACGAGGTACGAAAATATATAGAACAACATAGACAAATGACCCCTAACGGGTCAGAAGTAGATTTCCCAAATAGACAATCCCCTCAGGATGTAAATCCAGAGGACAGCTGTAGCGCAGCTGATGCGGGGGAGGGAAACTCTAACAGAGAATCCCAAAATAAGTCTGATAAAGTCTATGATTCCCATAAAATAATCACCTTCGTACAACGCGCAGTACCTATATTCTCCAATAAGGGAACAACATCTGTAATTGATCATTTACAGGCTTTTGAAAATGCGTTAGCTATAATGAATGTTACAAGTGAGAAATTGAAAATTGAATTTCTACCTTGGGTATTTGACAGTAAGCATCACAAATTCTTTGCCTCACTAAAGGATATGAATATTCATTCCTGGAATGGGGTAAAACGACAATGCAGAAAAGAATTCGGGCAATATCGCACTAAAACTGCCGCGAAGATAGCGGTATATGGTTTAAAGTGTCATGCAAATCAGAGTCCAATCGAATTCCTTTCTGTATTGAAAAATGCGTACAGTATGGCTGAAGATAATCCCAAATTTGACGGCTCAGAATTTGTAAATTTATTTTTTGAAGCACTACCTACACCCATCAAAATTAACTTAGCTAGAGATTTTGATGAGGACTGCTCATTGGAATGGCTGATCAAAGAGAGTACAAAATTATACTCTATTCAGCAATCCAGTGAACAGGGGGTGAAAAAGGAGTCAAAACCCAAAATTGTAGCAGAAACTAGGGTGTCACCTAGCCCCCTCAATTTGGAATCTAAAAAGAGAACTTATGCAGAGGTGACCAGTCAAAACAGGCCATCTCCACAGAGGTTTAATTCTGCCCCTCCCCCTACGCAGGTTGAGGCGCAGGGAGACTATAACCAAAGTGGGGGACATAATCAGGTGAATAATTACTCACAAAGAGAATACTCACCAAATAATTGGTATCCGCGCAAGGGTAGATACAATAGACGGCAAAGATATTCTCAGGGTAACCAGACACCCCAGGTATATAATGCTCCCCAAAGTACTAATGCTGAACAAGCTGAACCCCAGGGGCATCCACGCCAGAATAGAAATAGTGGCCCTGATTCTGAGGGAACCCAATGGTCCAGGAATCAGTACAATGGGGCACCAAGAGATAGGCCCAGGGGTAGAGGTAACTTGTACAATCAGGTAGATATGCTGTTTACCCAATTAAATCGGTTGAGCGAACAAATCGCTAATATGAGTCAAAAATCTACGGCTCAGCAACCGAACAATACTTTTTTAGGGGTACAGCCAGTGGTCAGCAGTGGACCACAGGCACAGTCATAAATACTGCAGTATCACCTGAAGGGGAGGGGAGAGATATACAAAATGTAGTAATAAATATCAATGATACTAATCATGTTATCTCCCCACAGACCGGAAACGGACAAATTAGCTGTGACAATGAGCGACATCAGCCGGGAAAAATTAACCAAACTTTTCCTCTGCAGTGTTCTCTTAACATTATTTCCACAAATGCAGTACACAAGAACCCAGCTGACCTTGTCATAGGGGAAACAGGTAGGTATGAAATTTCCTCTGCATCGAATGACACAGCGAATCCAGGTAAAACGTGGCGAAGCCCACAGATGTACAAGAATGCAAATTTTATGTGTGAAATGATAGAAACTGCAGGAAGATATTATGTACTAGTTGAGCTGCAAGATTCAGTCTCCAACCCTATCAAGGGATTAATTGACACTGGGTCACAGGCAACTATCTTATCCCACAGGTACTACACACAGCTAAATGAGCTAACACCCCACAAACCCAAAATAAGAGAATTTGACGGTTCTCTAATAGGTGTTGGGGGTGACTCCCTAAAAGTCTACGGTACTGCCTGGTTAAAATTTAAATTGGGGAACAGGGTCATAAGACACCCTGTCATTATAGTGGATCTGCCAACTGATCGTTTAATTATTGGTAGTGATCTCCTGAAACGATTAAGCACCATAATTGATTGCATAAATAATGTAATTTGGTCACAAGTTAAACGGCCTATCAATTATGAAAAATCTGGTATATCTCGCGCCCGACATAGCTGTCACGTGGTAGAAGAGAAACCAGATGCTGTGGAGATTCATTTCAGGAATAACTCTGTACCTGAAATCACTATCCTACAAATAGATGATCAGACTCCTTTTAGTGGCTCTGATGGTAATACTTTTAAAATATCGCCTGGAAAGATAGCGAATATTTCCCTAGATGGCGATGTATTAACCATAGCACTCCACAAGGGGGATCATAAAATCCCTAAGGGGGGAGGCCACACTCAATACCTCACAGGGATTGAGAGAGTTAAAGAGGATCTATTTATCCCTATACAAGTACATGACCTTGGTAAAACCAAGTATGCTAAAATAAACTTAAAACAGGAAGCTAGCTATATAAGCAAAGGTTTATTAGCGCAAATAGCTGAACCTAAAGTGATTAAATATATTTCTCCCCAAGACCACAGTGTCAACGGCCTGGATGACAGGTCTGAAAGCTATAACATCACAGCTAAGTGCTTATTATCTATCTCTATCGGTAATAAGTCAGTGAAGCACCTGTTTTTAGTTTTAAATACTCCCCATAATCAAATATACATTGGCAATGATATCTTACATAGATATGCCATACAAATAGATTTGATTAATTCTTGCCTCTGGAGCAGGTTAAAGGGGGACCCTGAAGTATTTCAGGATGAAAATGCAGCCCTGAAATCAAACCAGCAATTGCCATATGCTGTGAATATGCAGGTATCTAGCGATGTTATAATTCCTGCTGGGGCTGATAAATTTCTGTTACCCTTACAGGTAAAGAGAGGTCAGAAATTAAAAACTTCTGAAACACTGATTTGCCTCTCCCATAGAATACAAAATCTGGGTGTCACAGTAACCTACACTCCTATGGTGAATATTGGAACTGTTCCAATACATATTGTTGTGCATAACATGACCCCACAGGATATAACATTATCCAAGGGAACTACCATAGGATATGCACTGGAATCAAGTTATTACACTTTTGGATTCCAGAATAATGTAATTGGGCTAATACCTGAAGGATACTTAACTGAAGAACAATTAATAGAACAATCCTTTGCATCTATGCCAGAGGGTCTATTTAATATTCAGTCCATTTATCCCTTCAGCTCAGAGGAAGGCATCTGTAAAATTGAAGAAGCCTCTCTAGTGTTTGATCAGCCAATCAAACAGCAAGATTACCCCAATACCCAGAGTCATGGGAGCAATGTAAATTATAATCAAGGGGATCTCACCTCTAGACTGGAAGAAGCCTATGAAATAGGACAGCCTGAAATCTTTCCAGGATTTCAGCAAATAGTCGAAGAGCAAATATCCTTAGCTAATGGCTGTTCCAGCGATGATGAACACCAACAGCTGCGAGAACTCCTGATGGAGTACAAGGATATTTTTGCTAAGGATTCTTATGACTGTGGTACTACAGACTTGCACATTGCAAGAATACAAACAGATCCTAATGCGCCACCTGTATTTGTCAAACAATACAGACTTCCCTTAGCCTCATATGATTCTCTTGCAGAGATCATAAGGAATTTGGAAGAAAGAGGTATTATCAGACAGGTGCACAGCTCTTATAATAATCCTATTCTAGGTGTCCTTAAGCCCAATGGACAATGGCGTTTGTGTGCTGACTTAAGACAGCTAAACAAACGAGTATACATGTCTGGCTGGCCTGTGCCATATATTGACCAATGCCTAGCACAAATGCAGGGATCCAAAATATTCACTGCCATTGATTGTGCGCAGGGATATTGGACCATAAAGGTACATGAAGAGGACCAATATAAGCTAGCATTCTCCTTCCAAAAGGTTCAGTATGCATTCCAGAGACTTCCATTTGGATACATAAATTCTGGACATGAATTTGCTGTATTCATGCATAAGGCTATGCCTGATGCACTGGAAAGGGGGACCTTATCTTATGTTGATGATGTTTTAATCAAAAGCACAGACTTTGAAAAACACATCGCAGAGCTTAAACATGTCCTCAGCCAACTTAAAAGGGCAGGTGTCAAATTATCCCTGCAAAAAGCTCAATGGTGCCGCACTCGTGTAAACTTCTTGGGACATGAAGTTACCTCTGACGGATTAAATCCCCAGAAGAAAAAGGTGGAAGCGATAGTGAATTCTAAAAACCCAACTAACTTAAAGGAATTGAGATCATTCCTGGGTATGACAAATTATTCTCGCAAATTCATTGATAATTATGCGGAATTAGCTAAACCACTACTACTTCTTCTAAAGAAAGATGTGAAATGGCACTGGAGTGAGTCTCAAGAGACAGCCATCAGAGAGCTGAAGAGAAAACTCACTCAAGCACCTTGCTTAGCGTACCCTGAAGGTGGCAAACCTTTCTTCTTAGAGACAGGTTACACAGATATAAGCATGAGTGCTGTGTTATACCAAAAGCATGATAATTTGAACAAAGCCATTGCTTATGCGAGCAAAAATCTATCCCCAGTAGAAATAAAATTTAGCGATTGCGAAAAAACCCTCTTATCTACTGTATGGGCTCTACAAAATTTCCGCAGCTATATACAGGGCGAGAAAATTATTGTAGAAACGGCCCACCAGCCTTTGCTATATTTGCAAAGTGAGAGAATAAGAGATGGGAATTTGTCTAATAGCCGCATAACAGCGTGGACTCTTTCCTTACAAGGCTGGCCCTTAGAAATTCGCTACAAGCAGAATAAAAAGAATCCAGTCGCACAAGGGCTTGCTGAGCTCCACGACTGTACTGCTAGAAATCCTGGGGAAGAATTATCAGAAGATGATTTTCTGGAGGAACAATTGCTTTCCCCATATAAAATGTACAATGAGGACCATTGTCAAACATTACCTTGGGTATATGTTGATGGTTGTTCTTACCATGCCACTATTGATAATGAGCGCAGATTAGTCGCTGGCATTGGTATAACGGGGGCAAATGGATTCCCAAATATATCTATAGGTTTCAACATTGGACCAAGATCCAGTCAAGTTGCTGAACTAACTGCTGTTTTCAAAACCATTGAAATGGCTATTGAACATGGTATTCATGAATTTGTGATCATAACTGACTCAAATTATGTGCGTGACAGTTTTGTTGAATACCTGCCAACTTGGAAAAGAAATGGCATGCAGAAAAGCAATAACAAACCAGTCAAGCATGGCAAGTTGTTCTGCGAGATTGATAATCTGGTGGTATCCAACGATTTAACCATACACTGGAAAAAGACCAAGGGTCATTCCAGAGTTCTAGGTCCTGATAAGGAAGGCAATGACCTTGCAGACTCATTAGCCAAACAAGGAGCCATAACTGGAGAACTCCTTAATATTGACCATTTAATGGGTGCAATTCAGGTAGAAGCCATTACCAGAAACCAGGCAAAACAACAGAGTGAGCCTAACTTGGTACAATGGAGTCAGGATTCTCCTAGTGAGGATCTGATCACTAGTCAAAAAGAAGACCCCATTGTAGGTATCTTCTATAAACACATAGAAGATCCTGAAAGCAACCCCATCTCAAAAGATGATTGTATTGGCAAAGAAGATCTGAGAATCTTAATAAAATTTAAATCACAATTCAAGTTACAGGAGGGTTTGTTAATTAGAACCTCCAAAACTGGCATCCAGCAGTGGGTAGTACCCACCAAGTTCAGAGGTCTAATGCTTCAACATGCCCATGATGCTCCCACATCTGGTCATCGTGGGGCCAAACTCACGTATGAAATATTACGTGATTACGCTTTTTGGCCACACATGTTGAAAGATGTTCAAACCTACTGTCAAGGGTGTTTAATCTGCCCACAGTTCCAACCCACTGCACCAACGCATAGAGCGCCATTGCAGAAAAGGGGGATGGTAATGCCATGGTCAGATATACAAATTGATTTTATTGGTCCGGTAACAAGGTCATCAAGAGGTAACAAATACATGTTAACCGTGACATGCCTGTTCACTAAATGGGTAGAGTGCATTAGTGCACCTAACAATAGTGCGGAAACATGTGCAGCATTGCTCATCAACCATGTATTTTCCAGATTTGGTCTGCCCCAAAGAATCGAGTCAGATCGGGGGACCCACTTCACTAGCGAAGTGATGACAAAAATGTGGAAAATACTAGGGGTTAAAAGAAAGCTCCATATTGCTTATAGAGCTGCCTCAAGTGGTGGTGTAGAGCGTTACAACCAGTCCATTGTTAAAATCCTCAAAAAGTTTGTGAGTGAAACAGGTAAAGACTGGGATGTAAAACTACCTCTTGTCTTAATGGCATTAAGAGCAACTCCAAGTAGTGCTACCAAGATGTCACCTTTTGAGCTGATGACTGGTAGAAGAATGGTTCTACCTCAGCATCTGCTGTACCGTACATCAGACCAAAATTTGATAGACGCTGCCAATACACATCAATATGTGGAAAACTTAAGAAAGCACCTGCAATATGCCTTTGCATTTGCTCAAAGGAATTTAGAAAGAGCCGCAACTGCCACTAAAACCTATTATGATCTCAAAACATCCAAAAAGGAATATGAAATAAATGATAAAGTTTATCTTTATAACTTTGGAAGAGATCAGGTTAGGGAGAAGAAATTTCTTCCCTCATGGAAAGGTCCTTTCGTCATTACTGACAAAATATCTCCAGTGGCCTATAAAATACGGATCCCCAAAAATGAAAGTTTCATAGATAAATGGGTCCATATCAATCAATTGTGAGCGTGTCATCCCAGATCCCAACTACAAGTCATAGAGGGAGAATGAAGTGTCATATCCCCAAATGAACTAAAGACATACTATAGTTTAAAGATGCCTAACTGATAAACATGAAGGTTCAAAATTGACAGACTATCTACATAGAAGACTGTCCATGATGTGTACGGTCAACATCCTCACCAAATACCACTAACTTTGATCCAATTCAAATACATGTGTCCTACATATTTTTGAATTGGAAAGGGGGATTTATGTCAAGGTATTTGAAATATTATTAAATAATATATAGAAATATATTTAACTTTATTTAATAAATCTGTGGATGTGAACATGGTCTGTAGGACAAAGGATTAGATCTCCCCCACTCCAATTGCACAGGAGACATTCTTGGCTGAAAGGAGAACAAAGGATTATCTCTGGGAGATCTCACACACTCAATATGTTAAATTATGCAATTGTATAATTTAGCAAGGAACTAAAATATAACATAGTTTCAGGATACAGGCAAATATATGGAGACGAAATGTCTGAATTACCCTTTTGGAACTGATCAAAATCATAGAGAAACAACTTTTATGCACATGGGTGTTAATTATCAAATACACATCTGCACTGCTGGCTAAACAGGAAATATGCTGTTTTAAAGACTTTTACAACTCCTCATGGATTGACCCCATGTGGAGCAATAAAGGCCTTGGGAAACACAGACAAATGCTAAGGTGTGACTCTGGAAGTTCACGTAAGCAGACAGCAAATAAACATTTATTTTTTTCTCTCTCTGTTTAAATACATGCCCCAGAATGTATTAAATATAGAAATTTGGGAAATTGTCTAATTCTATATTATTATTACATGGGTATTTGCTAAGCTTGGGAGGTAACTGTTTTAGTCAGTCAAAAATGTGTAATAACCTCTGTTTTGCTTATATTTTTCAGACAGATAAATTCAGATATACATAGAAATGATATATATGTTTTGAAAACACAAAAGATCTTACTTAGCCTCTGTGTTTTTAAGAATATAAATAAATACTTATGGACCATACACATATTAATGCTTGGATCATCTCTAATAATTATTTCTATTTTTATTGCAGACCACCATTGGTCATGAGCATCAATCTTAGAAAGAGACGGAATGCCGCATGAAATGAATTAAGTCATATCATATAAACGTACAAATAAATGTTTATAAAGTTTCACATACATCTTTTAAAATATAGTGAGATGAAAATATGGAAGTTACTTTGATGTGATATGACTATGAGATATATATTTGATGTGATATAACTATGAAATATAAGTTATTTTAATATAATGTTAGATATGTGATGTTTCATATCAAAATGATCAGAAAATTCATTAAGATATAACTTATCCAAAACAAATATTATGAATAGTTGTCGCAGTAAATTATGATAAAATTAATAACCATTTCATAGAAATACTGACTTAAGTTGTTTCAAATGTTGCTGTGTCTGTTTGTGCTGCCACCTGGTGTTATGTTGCGAGAACTACAGCCAGAAGGTTCTCTCTGGCTGTTAAAAATGAAATTTCCAAGGGCCAATCCGATTTAGACTTCCCAGATAACCAATGGGAAGGTCAGCTCCCGCAGGGCCACCCACAATTTACCAGTGATGGAAAAACCAAATAAAAAGTGAATGCAATGGAGAGAAAGGGACAGATTTTCTGCTGAAGCTAAAACTTGTAACTGGTTCCCACTGGGTGTGAGATACCACTTTACTTGAGCAAAGCTAATCTACCCTTCTCATTGATTGCGATATACACTTATTGGTGATCTGAGGTAAAATAATTCCTACCAAGGAATATCGGATATCGACTGCTTTTTACTTTGGTAACGTATTCAAGGTTTTGTAAGATAAGTTATATGCATAGTCAATCTGTATTTAATAGATTTAAAGAAACAGTGTGTTTTAGTTAGCATTTCACAGCCTATATATATATATATATATATATATATATATATATATATATATATATATATATATATATGTATATCATTTAAATCTGTGTCTGATTGGCTAAGTAACTCATCTATGCAAGTTCTGATATTGTCAGTTAATTTTGTATTAGGATAAATTGCAGTTAAATAGCAGAATACATATATTATCCTATTGTTTTATAAACACTGTTTAGAATTGTATTGCTTGGATGTTAAAGGTTTTAATCCCATTGTGTTAAATAAATAAGGCTAAATTGTGAAGGTATATTTTTCTGGGTTTTGTAAGAAGGATAGCATATCTTAAGAGTTGGTTTTAACGCATATAAATTTTGTTTCATTTCCTTTTATTGCAAATATACTTCAATATGTTTATGGATATTAACTAAATAAAAGAATTCAGATATTTATATTAATTGTATGGTCTAGTAGGTGCATGGTTGATAAGGGTTTCTATTTCTTTGTATTGTGTTTATAACCCTGCCATAAACTTATATATATTATTTGGATAGCACTGCTAAGATTTTCATAAATATACTGACAACAGGAACTCTCACAAACAGGTCTGAGACAACGCAAAGGCAAAGCATACTGAGCAGAGGCCCTTTAAATAATAAGTGATGACATCACAATTCTGAGACTGCATCCTGTCTCACACAGATGATGCACACCAGTCTGGCCATAAAAGGAAGTGCAGGAAATGAGCAGCATCCCCCACAATGCACCATAGTCAGCAAGAGGAGAGCGCCAGGGGCGTATTACTGCCTAGGCCAACAAGGCCCGTGCCTAGGGCGGCAGAATGAGGGGGGCGGCACTTTTTGCAGCCTCAGTAGGCAGCTGAACAGTCACTCTGTCTCATCAAGAAATCGTGCTAGCCGCTAAGCAGGTAAGCCCTACAAATCCGGAAGCTGCATATAATGGTGCCCAGCGCTAACAACTCTGTCTGACTCTAAGCAAGAAATCACTGACTACTGAGCCCTATATTGTAGCTGCATATTTGCTAATGATGCCAAGCGCTAACTGCCATTTCCCCCGCTGCTCCGCTCCCAAGGGTCTGCCTGCAGCTGCAGTTCTTACATGGAACATGCCCCTTTATTGGTGCCGGCCAGGTCACTCCAATTCCCGGATCAAGAAGCGATCGCACATTACATTGTCAAGGGCCCAATGCCTTAGTCTGCCCTGCAGTTATTTAAGGAAGTCACCCTTTATTGGTACCGGGTCCTGGTGATACTAGTCGAGAGCGCAGTATAAGTACCGAAACTTCTTCCTCAGTAACAGGGGAGAAAGAGCTAAGTTTATGGCTATGTGGGTTGTGGTTGATTGCGAGCGTTTGAGGGGGTGAGAGAATGGAATTATGTTGAAAGCTGATTTTGTTTATGATGGAGTTGATTTTCTTATTGAAGTGGCTGGCAAAGTCTTGAGCTGACAGATAAGTTGTATTAGGAGGTGGGGGTGGGCGGAGAAGAGTATTGAAAGTGGAGAACAGACGTTTTGGGTTTGAAGAAAGATTAGAGATAAAAGTAGAGAAGTAATGTTGCTTATAGAGATTAAGGGCAGAATAGTAGGAGTTCAAGATGAATTTGTAATGAAGAAAATCAGCTGAACTCTCCAGTGCTGCTCAGCAGTACGGGAACATGTTGATCACTAATAGTCAGTAAAGGAATATAAAACAGTGCTCCTTTAGTAAAAAAATAATATAGTTAATCACAGTAAACATAAAAAGAAACAGATTATGTTAAAAACAGCAAACAATTTAGTTTTTTTTCTTGCAAAATAAGCACTAAGTGTAGCCACTGTCTTTAGTGAGATAAGTGAGTTGACTTTATAAATATCACGTGATGTTTACTGAACATGGGCAATAAAATGGCTGCAGGAAGATCAGGTTGTGATGAGAGCAGGATGTGATGTCACTAGTTGGGGCGGGGCTTAAGTCTGGTAGTCTGTGTCGCAGTGAGTTAGTGAAATCAACCTGACTAGATGTATGTTTCTGTGCTCTGTAATAAAATAGAGTTGTACCATCATTGCTGTGACCTGCATATATCCTGCATCTCATGACATGGTGTCAGAAGATCTGGCCTGCGCTTCTGTTCCTGATCGATTGCAATGTCAAAGTTTACCCCACCTGAGCCTTTTGACTTCTCTCAGCCTGCAGCTTGGCCCACATGGTGTCAGCGGTTTCAGCGCTTCAGGATTGCTTCCAAACTGAACAAGGAGAGTGGTGATGTACAAGTTAATTCTCTTTTATACTCTATGGGGAAAGATGTGTAGCCAGTGTTAAATGCTTTTACTTTCCAAGAAGGGGAAGAATTTAACTTTGATATAGTTATGGATAAACTCAGTGCCCACTTTGTGCCCAAAAGAAATGTGATTCATGAGAGGGCTTGTTTTCACAAACGTAATCAGCGTGTGGGAGAATCTGTGGAGTCATTTGTGTGCAGCCTGTATGAACTAGCTGAATTCTGTGAGTTTGGTGTTGCTAAAAAAAAATCAAATCAGAGACAGAATAGTTATTGGAATTGCAGATGCTGAAGTCTCACTGAAGCTGCAGTTAGAGCCTGATTTAACATTAGATGGGGCTATTAGGATGACCCGCCAGAGTGAACTGGTGAAAAAGCAGAGTGCTGATCTGAGGTCTGAGAGTATTGTGGATGAAGTGCAACAGTCCAGAAAAACTGCTAGTGAAAGGCACAGTGTGAGTGGTAGATCTAAAATAATGGAAAGGCCTAAAAGTGGATGGGCGCAACAATCCTGATGCACACGGTGCTACCGTGCCCATGATCAGAGTGTTATATGCCCGGCCAGAGATAAAAGGTGCAGAAAACAGAATGGGCCATTTTGAAGTGGTGTGTAAAACTGAATACATTAAGGAGATGCAGGTGGACAGTGACCAGGAGGGTCAGGAAGTGTCTTTTGTGGGGTCCGTTGTGGAACGGCCAAGCTCAGAGGAAGATTGGAAAGTTACTTTTAATGTAATGGGAGCCAAAGTTGATTTTAAGATTGACACAGGAGCAGATATCACTGTAATGTCTTTTGCTTAATTTATGAAACTACCAGCTGGCGAAGGTTACTACAAATGTCCATAGTCCTGGTGGCCGCATTGATTGTGTGGGGAAATTTCTTGCCAGCTGTGAGTACAAGCAAAGAACGTTCACCATGTGGGTGCATGTGATTCGAGGTCAGTGTGTTAACAATTTATTGAGCAGAAAAGCAGCCTGTGACTTGGGCCTCGTGGCCAGAGTGAATGTGATTTCCGAAGATATGTTTGGCGAGTTGGGCCTACTGAATTGCAAACCAGTCCGTATAGCACTTAAAAGTGACACAGTCCCATACAGTATTTCTACTCCCCGTAGAATTCCGTTCCCGCTCATGCCTCAAGTGGAGAAAGAGCTTATGCGCATGAAGTCTATGGGGGTTATTGAAGAGGTTGTTGAAGCGACTGATTGGTGTGCCCCCATTGTTCCAGTTGCAAAGAAAAACGGAAAGGTGCGCATCTGTGTGGACCTGAAAAGGTTGAATGAGGCAGTGAAGAGAGAGAGATTTGTGCTGCCGACATTAGAAGATATAGCTCCAAAGTTGGCTGGGGCGAAGTTCAGACTCCCCTTTGGGATATCCTCCGCTCCTGAAATCTGAAAGGGAAATAAGTTCTCTCCTGAGTGACCATGTGGGCACAGCGGTCATCATGGACGACATTCTAGTGTATGGGTCTACAGTGGAGGAGCATGATAAGTGTTTAAGTTGTGTGCTACAGGCTATCAAAGAGTCTGGGCTGAAGCTGAATAAAGAAAAATGTAATTTTAGGAAAACTGAATTATGTTACTTTGGGCATATCATCAACGGGGACGGCATCAAGCCAGACCCCAAGAACATTTGTGCTATTGAACAGATGAAAAGTCCTTCTGATGTACATGAGCTGAGACAGATATTGGGCCTTGTAAATTACGTGGGCAAGTTTCTTCCAGATTTATCAACAGTTTTACACCCTATCACAGAGTTGCTTAAGAAAGACGTTGCCTGGGTCTGGGGACCTTCACAAGAAAAAGCTTTTCTGCAGGCCAAGTCCCTGCTGGGGTCTGCCCCAGTGCTGGGGTTCTACGACCCTTCAAAAAAGACTGTGGTTAGTGCCGATGCAAGCAGTTATGGGTTGGGGGCTGCACTCCTGCAGTTAAATGAAAATAAACTACAGCCCATCGCCTACTGTTCCCACACACTGACGGCTGCGGAGTCAAAATACGCTTAAATTGAGAAAGAGTGCCTGGCTGCAGTTTGGGCCTGTGAGCGCTTTCAGCGTTATCTAGTGGGTTTGGAGAAATTTAGTCTGGAAACTGACCACAAACCGCTAGTCCCTCTAATCAACTCTTATGACATTGACAAAACACCCTTGAGATGCCAGAGACTTTTAATGAGACTGCCCAGGTTCAATGTTCAGGCAGTGCATGTGCCGGGGAAACAACTGGTTGTGGCGGATACACTATCCAGGCTCCCGCTGGCTGCTGCTGAAGAATCCTCCACAGAATCTGATGTGAAAGTGTATGTTGATTCAGTTCTGGCCTCTAAGTCCATTTCTTCAAGGAAACTGGAGGAAATAAAGAAAGAGACATATTTGGACACAGATCTGCAAGAGGTTATAAAGTACATAAAAGAAGGCTGGCCCGAGAGCCGGGCAGCCTGGATGACTTTAAGTGCTTACCAGCCAGAGAGGTTACAGCTCACGGAGCTGGAGGGGTTGGTGCTGTTCCAAGACCGCAATGTAATTCCTGTCAGCATGAGGAAGGAGATGTCCACTTAGGCATTACAGAGAAAGGGCAGCTACAGCTGTGTGGTGGCCTGGGATCAGCTCCGACATTGCAAATCACGTGTCTAAATGTGCCTTTTGCCGGGAACGCCAGCCTACTCAGAGAAGGGAGCCCTTGATTTCTACTCCGCTACCTGCAGGGCCGTGGCAGAAAATAGCTGCTGATTTGTGTTAACTGCACGGAAAAAAGATCCTTGTTGTGATCGACTACTATTCCAGGTATTTGGAAATTGCACCCCTGAATGATATCAAGCCGTTATCATTCGCCTGAAGAGCTTGTTCGCCCGGTGGGGCATTCCAATGGAGCTGGTGAGTGATAATGGTATGCAGTTCGCTTCTACAGAGTTCAGTGCTTTCAGCAGGGAATATGACTTTGTACATTCCACGTCAAGTCCACATTATCCGCAGGCCAACGGAATGGCTGAAAGGGCAGTTCAAACAACAAAATTCATTCTAAAGCAATCTGAGCCGTACCTGTCCCTCTTGTCATACAGGGCAACGCCCATTCAAGCTACCCGGTTTAGCCCGGCACAGCTGATGCTAGGACGCCAGATTCACACCACTTTACCCTCAGTGGGTGTCTTCAAGCCGCCTGGCCCTGTTCCTAGGGACAAAGTCCTTAGGAGGGATGAAGAGGCCAAAAAGGGTTATCGTTTCTTCTACGACAGGAGACATTCTGTCAGGCCCTTACAGGAACTGAATGCGGGGCAAACTGTCAGAATTAAACTGGATGATGAGAAGAAATGGAAGACGCCTGCTACGGTAGTTGGCCGCTCTCCAGAACCAAGGTCTTATACAGTCCTTACTGAGGGAGGGACGGTTACACGCCGTAACCGAAGACATCTTCAGCCTGTACCTGAGAGTCTGGAACTGGATGCCTCAGTACCACCGCCGGTGGGATCCCCTGTTCTAAGAGAGGTGCCTTCCCCTCAGCAAGATCACAGTGAGTATATGTCTTTGCCTCCAGCGGACTCTAATTCACCATCTTCTGTATCAGAGGACAGTTCATGCAAAGTTACATCAAGTGGAAGAGTGGTGAGACTTCCGGCCCGATATAGGGGCTAACTTTAGCTAGAACAGTGACCTGAAGTATGGGCAGAATAATCCCATGGTCACTGTGGACTAGGGTAGTCTACCCCGATGTCCAAGTCAGGATGTAATTTATGTGTTTATATTTTCGGAACCTATTTGTTTATATATTGTTTGAAAAAATGTTGTTGTATACTCTGTTCGTATACCTTGTTATTTGTTATATTCAAATGTATGCTTCGCCTTTGAAAAAGGGGAAGATGTGATGAGAGCAGGATGTGATGTCACTAGTTGGGGGCGGGGCTTAGGTCCGGTAGTCTGTGTTGCAGTGAGTTAGTGAAATCAACCTGACTAGATGTATGTTTCTGTGCTCTGTAATAAAAGAGTTGTACCATCATTGCTGTGTCCTGCATCTCATGACACAGGTGTTGCCTAGCAACCACTTGAAATGGAAAGCTTCTTATTTGCCTTTGTGTTGAAAACACAGCCCCCTTGTGAGAAGTAATGGACCCTGCGCAAAAGAAGTTCAAACAAGTGATAAAATGTAGAATCCTTTTTAAAATGATGAATAACAGGTATTGGAATAACGCACTGCTTATTGTTGTTGTTGTTGTTGTTTTTTTAATTACAACAAAGAAAGACGGTTCTATATCCCTTTTGATTATAGCAATGGCCAATTTCTGGACTTTTCAAATGAGGGACGACAGTGAAATTTGTTTCTCTTTTGAGGGCTGGAAAAGTACTTTATAAATAAAATAATAAAGCTCATTTTATGTGAGAAGTTGGAAGACTTTTGTTTTATATGTGGCTATTTGAGACTTGGTAATTCTCCTCCGTGTTCTTCTATAACAAGCGCTGTCTCCATTTCTGTTTTTGTGAGTAACTCCCTTTTACCACTACTTCACTGCATCTATACATATTAGGCTTGTGCATTTGCTTTGTTACTATTGTAAATTCGTAATGAAAACACAGATATTCGTTTTGTTTTCATGAAAGAAATATCCAAATACACCAACTAAATTTAAAGAAAACTAAGAAATACAAAATTCGTCAGTATTCATTAAATTCCTTTAAATTACCTTAAAGGGACATTAAACACTGAGATTGTAATATAAAATGATAAATCGTATATACAAAAATCCCTCTGCAATATACTTATTTTGTCCCCTTTTCCTGTAATTCCATTCTGAAATTGTGAGCTTTTCAGTTCCTGTTAGAAATGGAAGTGCAGAACACTGTTATATTCCACACAGCCATTGGTTGCACATTCTAGTGACCTATGTATAACAGTCCCTAATTGGCCACAGCAGAGAAGGTAACCTAAGTTCCAGCATGGCAGCTCCCATTGTTTTATAGACACTAAAACTTTACACTTATTATGTCACTATTTAAACAGCTAATGAAACTTTAAAAAATACTTCTACATGTTATTCTCGGACTTATCTTTTCTTTTAATGTATTATTCTATCTAGCATTTATTTAGTGTTTAAAGGGACATTATACACTCAAAAAAATATGGGCTATTTAAATAAAGCCTTAAAGAAGATAAAGTTTGTAATTGACATGTATTATCAATTTTGCTTCTAAAGTGCCTAAAAATGATGATAAAGTTTATTTTGCTCTGACTATATTTGAATACGTCCGTAATACCCACTAGCTACAGACAAAGGATTTTTTCCTCAGTCCCTAGCTAGTCCTTACAGCCAGCCCCCATGCTGTGTAATGTGCAATCCCCTCATCTCTCACTTTACAAACACAGTAATCACAACAGTATGTATGGCAAATAGAATGTACTGCACATGCCAGTACTAAGCAGTTTATTATATATATATATATATAAAAATCTCATTTACATAACATATATTCCAGCCAACCATCCACAGTTGTCCATCCCTCAAACAAGGCAGTAAAACGTTGGCATCAAGTACTCTAATTAGAAAAAAAAAATGAAGCAAAGATTCAATAGCGAGCAGCGGTCTACCTTCAGTGCCGCTGACCCGCTGTCAATTACAATCAGAACCGGAGTGAGAGGACAGACAGTCACTGGAGAAGCAGTCTATAAGTGTGATAGACCGCGTAGCAGCATAAAGGAGCAAGCGGCGTCTGCCTTCACTGATTATGCAGCTGAGCCTGTCACACCGGGTGTAAGTGGTGGGGGGTGCTATGTTGAGAACGCCAGCTACATACAGAGACCGGAGGTGCTGCTATCTACAATAGAGTTTTTTTCCATACTATTGTACTAATAGGGCTAAACTTCCACTTGACCCGTTACAGACATCACCGATCCAGCTTGTCTTTACAACCACTCTGGAAGTTTAGCCCTATTAGTACAATAGTATGGAAAAAAACCTCCATTGTAGATAGCAGCACCTCCGGTTAAAATTGCAACAAAATATACATCAACATACGAGATGATCTTGCAGCAGCTTTAAATGGACAATTAGAGGGACAGTCTACAATAGAATTTTTATTGTTTTTAAAATATAGATAATCCCTTTATTACTGATTCCCCAGTTTTCCATAGCCAGCGCTGTTATATTAAAGGAACACTCAATCAAAATTAAACTTTCATTAATCAGATAGCGCATGCCATTTTAAACAACTTTCTAATTTACTTTCATTAACAAAATGTGCACAGTCTTTTTATATTTAAACTTTTTGAGTCACCAGCTCCTACTGAGCATGTGCAAGAGTAAGTGTGTATGCGTTTGTGATTGGCTGATGGCTGTCACATGGTACAGGGGAGTAGAAAAAGACAACTTTTAAAATTGTCAAAAAAAAAAATCTACTACTCATTTGAAGTTCAGACTAAGGGGCCTATCTATCAAACTCCGAAAGGCAAATCTTTAGACTCGTCAGAAACAGCAGTTATGAAGCAGCGGTCACAAAGACCGCTGCTCCATAACCCTGTCCGCCTGCTCTGAGCAGGTGGACAGGAATCGCCACAATTCAACCCGATCGAGTACCATCGGGTTGATTGACACCTCCCTGCTGGCGTCCGTTTGGCCGCGAGTCAGCAGGGGACGGCGTTGCACTTGTGAGCTGCTGGTGCAATGCTGAATACGGAGATCGTATTGCTCTCCGCATTTAGCAAGGTCTTGCGGACCTGATCCACAGTGTCAGATCAGGTCCGCAAGACCTTTCATAAATAGAGGCCTCTGTGCTATTGCATTGTCTTGTTATCTTGCATTTGTTGATTATGCAAATCTACTGTGTTGACTGGTCCTTTAATATACAGGTATACCCCACTCATACAGCGGGTTAGGGACAGGAGCCCGACTGTAAAGTGAAAACCGCCTTAAAGTGAAACAAGGCGGTTTTAGCTTTCTTTTCACTTGCCAGTGTGTTTAAAGACTTAAAAACATGTTTGAACTAACATATATTAGGGGTGCAATAATGCTACGTTTAGTTTAACACTAGCACAGGACAGTATTCAATTAGTATCCAATAAATACTGTACCTGTAAAATAGTGACAATTACTGTAGTAAAATTTGCCAGACTATAGCACTGAGACACAGATTGCACTGTAATGATGTAAACAGAGTGAACTGGGCATAACAAAATGGTGCCAGTCACTTTTATCGCAATCTCACAATGATTACAGCACTGCTTCAAAATCATTGGAGGTTGAACTTGAACTCCATAAAGCGATGTATTAGCGAAGCGCTGTAAAGTGAGGTGCTGTAAAGTGAGGTATACCTGTACTTATTACCTCTGTGATTACCTTGTATCTAAGCCTCTGCAGAGAGCCTCCTGATCACATGACTGTGACTGTTTATTATCTATTGATTTTTTTTTGCACAGATTGTGTGTTGATACCTTCCCCAAACTTACTTAGAGGGTATAATATGTTCAGCCTCCCCCCCTCCCCCTAATGATACCCTCTACATGTTCACTTAGAGGGTAATGTGTTCACTTTATTATTATTTTTCCACCCTCTCTTTCCATATGTATTCTTTTGGGAACTTGTTCAAAGAATCTTAAAGATTCTGTATTCCTGTAAATAACTTTTTTCTTTATTTCTGTTTTATTTCAAATATGAATTGTTTGAGTTGCAATGTGCACTTTGTATCTGGTTCATTTCACTTTCTTATTAATATGAAAAGGAAGGAAAGACTAGATGAATTCATGTTCCTGGCTTCTGCTAGGGCCAGGTGTAGATTAACTTAAAGCAGAGTATAGCATATTGCAGGGTCATAACTAATAGAATTAAAACCTTTATTGGTAATAAAAAAAAATATTTATATACAATTATATATATACACTCTAATCTGAATAATCAGTAATATCAACCAAAAGCTTTGAAGTGTGTTGCATTACATAGGCATTATTAAAAGCAAATTAGGAATTTGTACTGTTTCTTTTTGTATATTTTTTAAAGGGACACTGTAGTCAGAAATGAAATGGCAATCACACAGGAGTATAGATATAAATAAAGCATTTTCTAATGTGGATTCTGTATTAAATATCTACCGTTTTTAAAATATGTATGTTTAAAATAAATAATTTTTCCAAACCGACTCCTTTGTCAGCCGTTACAGATTCCCAATCTGTGCTGAAAACTGCAGTTGTAAGATGGCGACATATAGACGCATTGCACATGCGCGAGTTAGCGCAACTTCACAGGATACGTCACCATCTTATGTTGAAGCAGACAAGCACATGATGTCGGCTTGATTGCCGCAATATGCGCATGCGATAGGCATTAGATGACATTGCGCATGCGTTGAATACAGAGAATACATTTAAATTATATGCAAAAAGAAGTGATACAATTGTTTTGTTAGCCTTTAGACGGCCCACATTTGTGGGCTGGATGACGTGATGTCATCGTAATAAAATAAAATCTAATAATATGGCAAAAGGGAGCTTCGTTTTAAACAGTCTTAAGGTAAATTACATTGCTTTTATAGTTTATATGCAAACTGTTTGTTACGTTTAACATTACAAAAAAAAAAGTTAGTAATCCTTTAAGAGAGATATGACACACAAAAAACATTTCTTTCATGATTCAGCTAGAGCATACAATGTTTAACAACTTTTAAATGTACTTCTAATTTGCTTCCTTCTCTTGGTATCCTTTGTTGAAAAGTATATCTAGGTAGGATCAAAAGCAGCAATGCACTACTGAGAGCTAATTGCTGATAGGTGGCTACACATATATGCCTCTTGTCATTGGCTGACCCGATGTGCACAGCTAGCTCCCAGTAGTGTATTGTGAGAGAGAATGAAGCAAATTTGATAAGCGAAGTGAACTGGAAAGTTATTTAAAACTTAATGTCTCATCTGAATGATGAAATATTTTTTTGGCTTCATGTCTTTAAATGTGTCAGAACAATGTGAAATAATAGACAGCATAACTTCAGTTCTTTTTGAGTAAAATATTACTAACACAGCCCTAGGTGTCTTGTCAAATTGCTATTTTATGTTCTATGGAAAATTTCCCACAAATCTTTTATTGTTGAACAGAAAAGGTAAAAAATGTATAACATTACCCACCCATCCCCTTGTTTCTTGAGAAATGTTTGCTGCATGTTTGGCAGGCCTGAACTTCATTCTCCTTCCCAGCTGGCTTCAGTGATAGCGGCTCTGACACCAAACGAAAAGATCTATTTGCCAAAAGCCAGACCAAATTTGTATATGCTGTGGGAGACCTGACGCCAAAATTTGTCAAGCCCTAATTAAATATATGACATAATCCAAACAAAGCACAGAAAGAGGTGCACTCGTTTTCCGGAAATCAATGTAGAAAATCTTTATTGCAGAGTAAAAACTTCCTTCCAAAGGAAGGTGACAAAAGGTAAAGTTCCAGTGGCGATGTGAGTGGTGTGAACTCCACTCCAGGGACTAACTGCTGACGCATTTCGGCTCATTACAGCCTTTTGAGCCGAAACGCATCAGCAGTCAGTCCCTGGAGTGGAGTTCACACCACTCACATCGTTACTGGAACTTTACCTTTTGTCACCTTCCTTTGGAAGGAAGTTTTTACTCTGCAATAAAGATTTTCTACATTGATTTCCAGAATACGAGTGCACCTCTTTCTGTGCTTTGTTTGGATTTCATGATACGGAGGTTGCACAGTAACTATCCAGGAATCTCTCCTTACACCCATCCTTTCTCTCCTTCTTACCGAATTGTATGCAGTATACATAACGGTGACCGAGAAGAAGGTCCAGGAACCGGAAGTAGGAGACGTATGGTGACGTCACACGCCGTCAGTAAATGAGCCGCAAGAGAGTGTACAGTCGACCTGAGCAGTCATTTATCGGTTGTAATAACCGAACTGGTGGTAAACGCTTTGGGAAAGCAAGTACAAGGTCGCTTTGCTGTACGGAGGCCATTCAAGATTTGGCGGTGTTTCCATTCTGCATTGGAGGTAAGATGAGTGGAGGAGGGAGATCCTTAGGCTTCGATTAGCCTGGGCTGGACATACATCTCAATACACATATACACATTGGTATTTTTGTGATATCATGGGATATTGACTTTTGGAGAACATAAGTGCCGACACACATAGACTTTTATATAAGACATAATGAAATATAAAAAAAACTCAATATAATCATTTTAAACAGTTGTTTCTTATTCATTTTCCATAATACCAGATCCACGTATGCCTCATGCCTGTTCATAAGAGTATGTGCTGTCCCCTTGCAGCAGTCTGTCAGACAGTGTTGTGGTCTCTTGACAAGGGCATGTCGATCACAGGTTGTATATATGAATGTGCAGAGGCAGATTCAGACGCTTGGCTGTCTCTGAATGCTGCAATGCATTCTGGAAGCCAAAACTATCTATCAATTTCCAATAAAAAAACTTTATGGGGCTGAGTGATTCAGCACTTTGTATTTTACATACAATGACCATATAAGACCCCACCTATTTAGCATATCCCCTACACTATGTTATCTATAATGCACACACAGCCTATTGAAAGCAATTGTTCAGCAGGCTAATAATCCATTATAACAACCGCATCCTGTTGACTGGGTAGTTTTCTTCACTTTTATAGCTTTGCATACCCAGAGTGTGAGAGAGAGGTTGTGTTTTTTTTGTAATAACATAAACTAAAAAGAGTTCCTTGCTTGCTTTCATTGACTAATGGGAAAAAAATTTCATTATAAAATAAAAAGGTGGAATGATTATTTCCTGATTTTCTAAAATTATTTCTTAAAACAAATACTATTGGGCATTGTCTAAACTGAATTTTAGAAATCTGTTAAATTTGTTTCTTTTCCTTAAAGGGACACTGAACCCAAAATTTTTCTTTCGTGATTCAGAAAGAGCATGAAATTTTAAGCAACTTTCTAATTGACTCCTTATCCTTATCAAATTTTCTTCATTCTCTTGGTATCTTTATTTTAAATGCAAGCATGTAAGTTTAGATGCCGGCCCATATTTGGTGAACAACCTGGGTTGTTCTTGCTGATTGGTGGATAAATTCATCCACCAATAAAAAAGTTTTGTCCAGAGTACTGAACCAAAAAAAAGCTCAGATGCCTTCTTTTTCAAATAAAGATAGCAAGAGAACGAAGAAACATTGATAATAGGAGTAAATTAGAAAGTTGCTTAAAATTGCATGCTCTATCTGAATCACGAAAGAAAAAAAATTGGGTTCAGTGTCCCTTTAACCCCTTAACGACCAACGACGTATGGGGTACGTCCTGCAAAAAAATGCAGTTAATGACCAAGGACGTACCCCATACGTCGTTGGTCTTTGAAAGCAGTGGAAGCGAACCTGATAGCTTCCAGCTGCTTTCATGTTATTGCAGTGATGCCTCAATATTGAGGCATCCTGCAATAACTGTTTTTAGCCATCCGATGCAGAGAGAGACACTCTGTGGCCCACTCTGCATCGGCTATCGATGGCCGTTATCGTTGGTGGGTGGGAGCTCATCCAGGGAGGCGGGTGGAGAAATCTTATGCGGGTGCGCGCGCGTGCACGAGAGCCGTGCACGAGAGCCGTGCACGCGCGTGCATGTGAGATCTGTTTCAGCATCAATATGCTGTAGATCTGGAGGGTGGGAGAGAGGACTGGGGAGGGTGGGATTTGAAAATCAATGCATCTGGGAGAGGGTTTTTTTTTTTAAAACCTAAAAACCCCCAAAAAACTTTTATTTTAGTACTGGCAGACTTTCTGCCAGTACTTAAGATGGCGGGGACAATTGTCGGGTGGGGGAGGGAAGGGAGCTGTTTGGGAGGGATCAGGGGGTGGGATGTGTCAGGTGGGAGGCTGATCTCTACACTAAAGCTAAAATCAACCCTGCAAGCTCCCTACAAGCTACATTAACTCCTTCACTGCTAGACATAATATACGTGTGATGCGCAGCGGCATTTAGCGACCTTCTAACTACCAAAAAGCAACGCCAAAGACATATTATGTCTGCTATTTCTGAACAAAGGGGATCCCAGAGAAGCATTTACAACAATTTGTGCCATAATTGCACAAGCTGTTTATAAATAATTTCAGTGAGAAACCTAAAATTGTGAAATATTTAAAGTTTTTTTTAATTTGATCGCATTTGGCGGTGAAAAGGTGGCATGAAATATACCAAAATGGGCCTAGATCAATACTTGGGGTTGTTTACTACACTACACTAAAGCTAAAATTAACCCTACAAGCTCCCTACATGCTCCCTAATTAACCCCTTCACTGCTGCGCATAATACACGTGTGGTGCGCAGTGGCATTTAGCGGCCTTCGAATTACCAAAAAGCAACGTAAAAGCCATATATGTCTGCTATTTCTGAACAAAGGGGATCCCAGAGAAGCATTTAAAACCATTTGTGCAATAATTGCACAAGCTGTTTGTAAATAATTTCAGTGAGAAACCTAAAGTTTGTGAAAAAAATTGTGAAAAAGTGAACATTTTTTTTTTATTTGATCGCATTTGGCGGTGAAATGGTGGCATGAAATATACCAAAATGGGCCTAGATCAATACTTTGGGATGTCTTCTAAAAATATATATATACATGTCAAGGGATATTCAGGGATTCCTGAAAGATATCAGTGTCCCAATGTAACTAGCACTAATTTTGAAAAAAAAGTGGTTTGGAAATAGCAAAGTGCTACTTTTATTTAGTGCCCTATAACTTGCAAAAAAAGCAAAGAACATGTAAACATTGGGTATTTCTAAACTCATGACAAAATTTAGAAACTATTTAGCATGGGTGTTTTTTGGTGGTTGTAGATGTGCAACAGATTTTGGGGGTCAAAGTTTGAAAAAAATGTTTTTTTTCCATTTTTTCCTCTTATTTTATAATTTTTTTAATAGTAAATTATAAGATATGATGAAAATAATGGTATCCTTAGAAAGTCCATTTAATGGCGAGAAAAACGGTATATAATATGTGTGGGTACAGTAAATGAGTAAGAGAAAGAGAAAATTACAGCTAAACACAAACACTGCAGAAATGTCAAAATAGCCTTGGTCCCAAACGGTCAACAAATGGAAAAGTGCTCTGGTCACTAAGGGGTTAATACTGTTTGTTTGTGGTAAGTAAAGTTTTCCACTAGTAAAGCAAAATGTTAAAACTGCTAAACCCGTAAATCTCTATTACAACTGGTTAGATGCTGTCTTAGAACAAATTTTCACAGATAAGCAGCTTTCAAAATTGATTTTTAGGTTTTTCTTGGCTAACTTTGCAGTGCGAAAATTCATCAGATATTTTGCAATAAGAACCCACCCCAGCATATTCTAATTCATTAAAAAAAAAAGTTTTCAGGTGATTTTGGCTTGTAACTTGGCTTTTTGTAGTTTTATTTTAGGCTATTAACCTCACAACCTTTCTTGTGTAGGTAGTAGAAAAGTGTATTATTGCATTACTGTGTGCTTAAAGGGACATTATACACTCATTTTTTCTTTGCATAAATGTTTTGTAGAAGATGATCTATTTATATAGCCCATAAAGTTTTTTTTAAAATAAATGTATAGTTTTGCTTATTTTTAAATAACATTGCTCTGATTTTCAGACTCCTAACCAAGCCCCAAAGTTTTATGTGAATACCGTCAGCTACCTTCTCCAGCTTGCTCCTGTTTGTGTAAAGGGTCTTTTCATATGCAAAAGAAGGGGGAGGGGTGTAGGGTCTTATTTGCCACTTGCAGTGGGCTTTCCAGCTACCTTTTCAACAGAGCCAAACTGACAGCTTTTAAGTAAGTTTTTAAACAGTTTTATACTGGATTTTTATATCAGTATCTGTGCATCTTGATCTTTATAGTAGTGTCTATTACATGCAGTTATATGAAAATGAGTGTATACTGTCCCTTTAAAAGGATATGAAATCCCAAAAAAATATTTTGTGTTTTAGACAGAGCCGACCATTTAAAAAACAAAATATGTTTCAAATTTACTTCTATGATCAAATTTGCTTAGTTCCCATGATATTCTGTGTGAAGAGATACCTAGGTAAACAATAGGAGCACTATTTGGCAGGAAATAGTGCTGCCATCTATTGCACTTGCAAATTGGAAAACATTCTTCAAAAACTGCTGCCATATAGTGCTCTAGAAAGGCTCGGCTCCTAAGCTTATGTTCCTGCTTTTCAACAAAAGATACAAAGAGAACCCAAGCAAACAGGTTAAATAAACATATACATTCTGCTCTGAAGTAGCAATGCACTTCCGCTCTTGAGCTGTACACAGTGATTTGCAGCTACTCACATATGCTCACCTGTGGTGTCCATATTTGTGATCGGTTTAGCTTTTCCATGTTGCTTTAAAAATAAAAAAAAGATTGAACTGTGTTTCATGTAATGCAGTATTTTGTTTTAAGATTTAAAAAAAAAAAAAAAAATAGCATTTACACCACACACAATAAATACAGGAAGCAAAAAAATGATGATCTTATCTGTGAGTTTACAATCTAGTACACAGGTCAGACATGGCTATTGAAATATAGGTTTCTGACCACTGAAGCAGGTCAAGTGCCCCCTAGGCTGCCCCTATATTAAACTATAGGGCACTTGAGCAATGGCTGACATGTTTGCCCCCCAGGCTAAAAACTACTGCTGGAACTCCATGGCTGCCAAACAGGGTTGTAGCCTGTAACAGTCATCTCTGGCAGCAAATGGGTTAACCAGCAGTGCTTTTTTCCTGTTCTATCACCTCATTCCTGGTGTCCTCCTCTAGCTGTTGTTTTCACCGCTCTGCAGTCAGCCAGGCTACTAGCAGCCGCACAGTGCAAGGTGATCTAACAGGAGCTTTAATCATGTAGGGCAGGACTGTCGTCTTTAAGAACAGCATTTTCCCCTCTTTTTCTCATGTGCATTCTTTCTAGTGTCGAGCAGCTTCAAAAGGATGAATAATGACCGCCTGTGTGAGCTGCCCAGGATTATTATTCCGCCGTCTGTTGCACAGGACTCAGATCACTGCCTGGCTGAGCAGGGAAGCTGAAGACATGGGCTGTATACAGCAGTGCAGCAATACACAGGCATAGAGATCTTACAAACATCCATCCTGCTGGGGATCACCATAGGGATCTACATCATCAGTTACCAGGCCCTGTGAGCAAGGAGACACCCTGACCTCCTATCACCAGGATCTCCTATGTCAAAGACTGAAAAAATGAGTCCACCCACACGCATGGACCGTTAAATAGGCAAGCCCCATGTGCAACATCTCACAGTAAAACTAGCAGCAGCAGCAGGCTGAGCAGCAAGCAGGAGCTGAACTGATGGAAGAACCAAAGGGTAAGAGCCTTTCAGCAGTGCCCCAGCTGGTACCCCCTCTATGCCACCCTGGTACGCTGCCTGGCAGAGGTTGACTTTAAAAACTTTTTGTTTTGTTATATTTTTTAGTATTATTCTATTTTTATTTAAATATAACTTTAGTTTCACAGTAATTTAATTTAATAAATGAACACAATATTTTTTTTATTTTATTTTTTGTTTATTTTTTAATCTGAAGATTCTAAATACTTTAAAACAAGGCTGTAATATGACAGTGATACTTTAAAGAGATAACACCCAGTTACTAATTCTGTTTACATTTAGCTTGTGCAATATAATTATTATAGTGCAATGTATCATTTTAATAATTAGAAATGTATTATATGTATAGGGCACAATGGTATTTACAGTTGACACATGAGAACATTTTGAACTCTGCAGGATGAATTGCAAAGTTCTGTTAGTGATAAAAGTAGGTTGTCTGTTATCTCTCATTAGCAGCAGCAATGAATCTGTTATCTCTGTTCAGATCATTGCTGTATACACGTTTTCAGGCTATTCCCTTTCAGTCTCTATGTACAACTTTGTACTTTGTTGGTTAAAATCTTGAAATGACATTTGAAAACCTAGAACTGAAAGCTTAAATGGATATAGAGAGAGATTATTACAATTGCTGTGTTAACATTATTAACCATCCATTCCAAACACATTTTACTTGGCATAAATATCAAAGAATGTTAAGGTCACATAAACAAGCTTACAGTAATGTGTATAGTTGTATAATATCAGATTATTTTCCTCTCTGTGGGGTGGAGGTAAGATTTTCCAATTACAAATAAACTGCTACATTTTCTAACTGTATGTGATACCCTGCAGCTTTTCTGAGTTACTGATATTCATAGAGAGGAGGAGGGGATCCACTCTCATTCCTGGGGGTGTTGCTAGAAATAATATTTATCTTTTTTAGAGAACAGAATGACCTTGTAAGAAAGAATAGTTTTTTTTTTTTTTTTACTGAAAGCCTATGGGTTTTAATACAATTCATGATTTTAATAGTAAAAGGGACATAAGACCCCATTTTTTTTCTTTTTTGATTCAGACAGAGCAAACAATTTTTTAAAAGTTTCCAATTTACTTCTATTATTAAATGTACTGAGTTCTCATGGTTTTTCTTTGTTGAAGAAATACTTAGGTAGGTATAGTGATTGTGTCTAGAGAACTGCATGGCAGGCAAAAGTGCTGCCAACTAGTGTTTCTGCAAATGTATAGCATTCTTGAAAAAACTGCTTCCATATAGTGCGGCAGACACTTACTTCCATGCATATCAATGATAGATACCAAGAGAGAGAAAAAAATTGATGATAGAATTAAATTGCAAAGTTGTTTAAAATCTCATGCTCTGAATCAAGAAAAAACATATTTTTTTCTTGTATGACTCTTTAATAACCTGATTAAGAATCCATTCCATTTCTTAACTAGTTGTCTTCATATACTTTGATTGCTGTTTTTTATGGGAGTTGGGGGAGAGGTTTACTACCTGGTGTTTAGAACTCAAATGTAATCTAGTGTTAAAGTATCATTCTAGTGTAACATAATGTGTTGTTTCATTATTTTATTTTTAAACAGGTCTTTAATTTACTATGTGTTTAACTCCTTCAAATGGTACATTGTGTGCTCCTGTGCCACTCCAGATGAGTATACATTTGGTGAGCAAATGAGAACCATGCATACCTGTGTATGCTCCAGTCACAGGCTTTGTGTATGTCCCAGGAGTGCAATTTTTAGAATGCATTTGACCATTTTGAACAACTTGTATGCTCCATAAAAGAAGGGATTTTTTTTTTTTCTCCAGCAGCATCTTGGGGAAGGGTTAACCTATGAAGCAAGATACATGAAACAGATAATTAGTTTTGACTGGTTTGGAGAGTTTCTTAATTTTTCAAAGCCCCTCCCACCCCCCTTGAAAAATGAACCAAATCTAAAACACAAATACTCCCCACCCTGCTTTAGAACGTTGCTCACAGGGACCAAAAAAAAAAAAGGGAAGCAAATTCTGTCTTCCAGTTTCATAAGCATATTTTTAGGCTTTAGAAGACTATTTCAACACAATTAAAACTGCTTGGTTGCAATGGGCCATTCTAATGTGTTTTTCAAGTTGTCTTGTTGCTATTAATGGCTGGGGAATAGACAGATAACACACTCCACACAGTCATGTGGGATTTAAATGACTGCAAAGCAGGTGTGACACAATGTGTAAACAGTTCAGTCTATGCATCTGTTCGCATGTAACTGCAAACCTCAAACATCAGTATGGTGTTAACATTTTTAAAAAAAAGTTACTGCTTCTTATATTTATTATAATCATGACTGTTTTTTCTTCTAATGTAGCATATAATTTGATATATATATATATATATATATATATATACAGTCTGCATGTTTGCCCATGTATTTAGCATTTGTTTAAACAGACATGTCTCTTGTAAGTTTATCTAGTCAGACAACAGTGTGACACATACACCTTAAAGGTATATCGTGTTTTAATTTATTTGTGTCTCAAATTAAATTGTGCTTCTACACTGATCAAACAATTACTGTGTATAATGTAGCAGGATCCGGGTTCTAATGTCTGGAGTAGGCACATGTCATCAACCTCTCCTGGGAAATCACAAATAAGAGCCACATAAACAAAATATATTACAAAGCAGTTTAACTGTGGATAATTACATATTTTATGGTGAATACAATCTTTTAGTGTGTCCCTTTTGCAAATGTTGACATCTTTCTAATCTTGAAACGTTCTGTGCAGTTATTGGTTAGATTAGTGCACCAATTTATTTACAACTGTCCCCTGGATACAGGAAGAGGATACCAGGAACATGAATTCCACCAGCTTTTCCAAGGGGGAGATCCTTGAACTGCTCTTGATTTGCAAACCCTTGACAAAACATGTGTAAATTATTTTATACAGATCTTTTGCTATATTGTGATTATTTGCGGATATATGCTCTGTGTGTGTGTGTGTATATGTATATATATATATATATATATATATATATATATATATATATATATATATATATATATATATATATATATATCCCGAGTATGATAACAGTGGCAATATGTTCACTAGAAGAGATTTATTGTACACATGAGCTGCATATAATTTTAAATATCAAGATACTCAAGCCAGTGCTTTAATATAGGAAGAATAATCCATGCCCATGGTTAAATGGACATAAAACACTGTACTCAAAGCAACATTTAGCCTAAGAATAATTTGTAGCTGTATTGTTTGAATTATATTAGTTGTAAGAAAAGTGTTACACTAATGGGTTCTGCCATGTTGGAACCTAGGCTTTCCTTATCTAATATTTTTTGCTGAGGGCAAGTAGGGACAGAGAAACAATGGCTGTGTGCAATGTTAAATTAACTATTAAACATGGTTTAAAGCCCCTTTTTAATGTTGCTTTATTACACAGAAGCATTGTTTGTACACGTTATATGTCCCTAGTATCCCCAGCAGAAGAGATGAGATAAGGAAAACCTACCGATAGGTTTCAAAATGATGATGCCAATTACTTTACAGAAACTCAGTAGATTTGGAAAACCTAGGTTGAATTACAGGAAAAGGGGTCAAAATAAATAATGCAAGTGTATTACAATATTTATTACTACCCATTATTAAACATTTTTTTTATTACAATATTTGTTTCATGTCCCTTTAACAATTAAGGCCTGCAGTGTAGTACTATGCAGTAAACTGTATGTCTCTGGCAGCAAATAGATTAACCACTTAAACACTGTCTAGCACATATATAAGTCACACACACACACACACACACTGTCTAGCACATATGTAAGTGACACGTGCACTATCTAGCACATACTGTATATAGTGACACATGCACATATATAGTGACACACACAAACTGTCTAGCACATATGTGACACACACACACACACTGTCTAGCACATATATGTGACACATGTGCACTATCAGACACACGCACATATATAGTGACACATACGCACTGTTTAGCACATATATAAGTGACACACACACACTGTCTAACACATATGTAAGTGACACATACGCACTGTCTAGCACACATATAAGTCACACACACACACTGTCTAGCACTTATTTAAGTGACACGTGTACTATCAGACACACACACACACATATATATAGTGACACATACGCACTGATTAGCACATATATAGTGACACACACTAACAGTCTAGCACATATATAAGTTCCACATATACACTGTCAGATACACACACACACACACACACACACACACTGTCTAGCACAGCGTTCGCCAACTGGTGATCCGCGAGAAGATGTTGGTGGTCCGTGACACCATCAAGCAGGAATCAATCTTTTCTGATGGTGTCACCGCCATCGCATCTCACCTGGGCTGGTCCGGACATCGCCGCAACTCCCTACAGTGCCTGGCTGGACATCAGTGAAAACCGACAGAGGAGGAGTTAAATTACAATCTCCCTACGCACGTTGCGTAGTACTCACAACTTGCGTAGCTAGATTGTATATTTAACTCCTCACACACAGTGCCCTACTCAGAGGAAGATAATTCCATTCTAAAGCCAACAGAGGTTGGTATAGTCTTGGCTTGAAATAGTGGAATTAAAGTATAAAAAAAAGAAAATCTTAGTCGGGGTTAGCTCACATCCATATTGAGAGCTTTCTGATATAAACTTAGTTTATGACTCCAATGTCTGTCCATGATCATTAGTAGTTTTGAATAATTCCTAACTGGGGAGGTAACTTGGAAGTCTTGTGGTCCTTTAAACAAAAATCATTTTCCCCCACATTTTGCCTCTCTGTTTCCAGCTCAAAAGTTGGCACTCACCCTTCATCTGTCATTTGGAAGTATTCTCTCAGTTCTGTTATTCAGTTAGTTAATTCCAAAAAAGAATTCTTAAAAATGTGTAAATATATACATAATGTAAATTTAGCTATGGTTATACTAGTTATGTACATTTTGTGTGTGTGTGTGTGTATGTATGTATGTGTATATGTATGTATATATATATATATATATATATATATATATATATATATATATATATATATATATACACCCACATACACCTTTTTAAAAAAAAAAAATCATGTTAGTGGTCCACGGGATTCAAAATTGTGAGTTTAGTGGTCCCTGAGGTCCGAAGGGTTGGGACCCCTGGTCTAGCACATATATAGCGACACATATGCACTATTAGTTGCACACACACTGTCTGACACACACACATTGTCTAGCACATATATAGTGATATACTCAAACACACTGTCTAGCACATATATAGGGACACATACGCACTGTCAGACACACACACTGTCTAGCACTTATTTAAGTGACACACACACACTATCTAGCACTTATTTAAGTGACACATATGCACTATCAGACACACACGCGCGCGCGCACACACACACACACACACACTGTCTAGCACTTATTTAAGTGAGACATATGCACTATAAGACGCACGCACGCACACACTGTCTAGCACTTATTTAAGTGACACACACACACACACTATCTAGCACTTATTTAAGTGACACATATGCACTATCAGACACACGCGCACACATACACACTGTCGAGCACTTATTTAAGTGACACATATGCACTATCAGACACACACACACACACTGTCTAGCACTTATTTAAGTAACACACACACTATCTAGCACTTATTTAAGTGACACATATGCACTATCAGACACACACACACACGTACGCACGCACACACACACACACTGTCGAGCACTTATTTAAGTGACACATATGCACTATCAGACACACACACACACACACACACACACACACTGTCTAGCACTTATTTAAGTAACACACACACTATCTAGCACTTATTTAAGTGACACATATGCACTATCAGACACACGTACGCACGCACACACACACACACTGTCTAGCACTTATTTAAGTGACACATATGCACTATCAGACACACACACTGTCTAGCACTTATTTAAGTGACACACACACACTATCTAGCACTCATTTAAGTGACACATATGCACTATCAGACACGCACACACACACTGTCTAGTACTTATTTAAGTGACACATATGCACTATCAGACGCACACTGTACAATACAATTTAAATATAAAATTATAAACATACGAAAAAATCAATATTGCTTTTATTATTTATTTTGTCCCTTTTATTATTTATTTTGTCTGAAAACTGTAGGTTTTCCAATCCTAAGTAATTGGAAGTGCATAGAGTTGACCCTGTTACATACAGTATCTGTCCCCAATTAGTCTCAGCAGAGGTGATTTCAGGCAAGATACTGAAATGAAAAAAACAAAACAAATGTCAAGCCATGCCTATTTCAGTAACAAGTGGGGATTGGGTCCTCCAACTAAGGCAAGTGGGACACCTGTTCAAATGGGCTGAGATCTCTGTTTTCTCACACTGGGGAGTTGATTTTTGCTGCTTCCTCTTGTTTTATATAGTTTCCCTATAGGCAATTCTGCCGTATTAATAATTTCAGTATAGATAGCAGTGCTCTTCACAGACACTTTTGCCAGCTGGGTGGCATTATAAAGTAGGGGGCAGTATAATGCTTTCTAAGTTCTATACAGAATGCATGCCTAAAGAGTGTCTGAGCATCATGGGAAATGTAGTCCCAAAACATCTGGGGGCCTAAGGTTTCTGTAGACCATGGGTATCCAGACTGTAATTAATTCTTTTAACTTGCATCATCTTACCATTAGTGGCTGGAAGGATGAGCAAAACCTCTTGTAACATATCATGTGATATACTAGATATCCCTAAATTAAAGATCATAATCTACCCTTGTATAACTGCAATAGATCTGATATTGTTACAATTCAGCCATATTAGCAAATACCATCTTCACCATTCTTCATAAACTTTCAGACCCACTCTAGAGGGAAGTGAGTCTTTACTTTATAGACTGGACTATAAACTGTAATTAAAGGGATATTAAACATTATACGATTGTAATATAAAATGTTTAATTATGTATAAACTTTGCAATATACTTTAATTATTTATTTTGTTCCCTTTTTCCTGTAATCTAACTCTAAAAATTGTAATTTTTTTTTTTTTTTTAAATTCCACTGAGTTTCTGTAAAGTAATGGACAGTGCACCGTAAAATTGGCTTCTTCTTAATGTGTTTACAATGACTTGTTATACCAGCTGCAGCGTTTAAAATGTATGGAAATACTTTTTAGGTATTATTTTGTATATGAAATAGCTGTTTCTGCTAATTGAAATCACAACCCATTGAAACGGGTTGAGCTAGCAGGGTAAGCAGATCTCATTATCTTTTCGATCTAATTATTTACAGTCCTCATTAGCTTCTTTTTTTACTGTTTACGCAAAGGCCAATACTTGGAGAGAACAAAATTTTATATTTTAGTAACTCTCTGTGACAACATCTGGGAGCATTATTTTACCCAAATCTTCTTGTTTACATGGCTTTTGTGTAACCAGAAATTAAGTTCAGAAACAATTAGTATGGGTGGGGAAACAGTATACAAAATCAGCTATTTTGAATGAGAAAATAAAGGTAAATGAGCTTTTTGTTAAAAATGTTATACCCTCCAGTAGGTAAAATGAATAATGCGGAACATATTAGTGTACATTGTCCATTTAAAGGGACATTGTACACTAGATTTTTCTTTGCATAAGTATTTTGTAGATCCATTTATATACCTCATACAGTTTAAAAAATAATAATAATATATATATATATGTTTTGCTTATTTTTAAATAACATTGCACTGATTTTCAGACTCCTAACCAAGCCCCAAAGTTTTAAGAGAATACTTGTTCCTGTTTGTGTAAAGAGTATTTTCATATGCAGGGGAGGGGGGAGTGTTTATCTTTTTTTGCTACAGAACAACTTTCCCTGGGTGTTCCAGCTAACATTTTTAACATAGCTAAACTGGGAGCTTCTAAGTAAGTTTTTTTATTTTTATTTATTTAACGGTTTTATACTGGATTTTTTATATCGGTATCTGTGCATATTATTCTTTATAGTAGTGTCTATTAAATGAAGTTAAATGAAAATTTGTGTATACTGTCCCTTTAAGTTTTCACCTTATCTCACTGTCCTGCTGCAAAGCCATTAGGAACAGATATAAAACGGGCAATAAAATAGACCAATACAAACAAGGTTATGTGGGTTTACTTTAATGTTTACTCAAATTCTATTGCCTGGTTTATCCATCTTTCCCTAATTGTTCCTAGCAGAAGACAGAGATAAATAGAAAACTAGTTCAAATATTACCTTATTGAATCTGGAGTACTTTATAGAAACCAAACTTTTACACTTGTATAGTCAATATTTAACCCTTTCACTGCTAAGCCTTTATTCCACCCAACTGCTGAGCTAATTCTGTGCTTTTTTTTGCTACCTACATTTAAAATAAATTTCAGTGAAGGACCCACACAAATGATATATTGTTGTTTTTTTTTTTCAGCAGGCCCAGCAGATTCACAATATGTTATTGTTATATTTAAACTTTATAGCATGTGAAATAGCTGAGGCAAAAACTGGAAATATGTATAATTTTTGCATAGATTTTAGTAAATCATTTTGAAAATGGCCCAATAACCACTGCTGTTACTGTGATCACATGTCATCAAGAATAGCCACGTGTGAAATAGGGGCCGATACAGGCTATTGAGGGTTATATAGATTATAGAGGCCCCATTGTGCAGCACAGAATTAAAAGCATTTATTTTTCATGTATTATATTTTTTTAAGGGAGGGACTTGTCTACTAGAAAATAAACTTTTTAGGGGTCTGTAGACTTACTAGATTTTTTTATTTTTTGTGTGTGCATAAACTAAAACATCCCCAAGCAAATCTCCATATGTTCTTTTATTTTTAAAATATATGCTTTCTAGCACTGCACCAAGACCACTTGAAAGAGTAAATGATTATCTTTCAAATAAGGGCTATTGGAGGTTTGTAGCTGCTAAGGGAGCTGAGATCAATGGGTTTAAAGAACCTCCCCCTCTTTTCAAGCAGCTACCGTTGCAACCTGGTTCAGCCCCTTTGTGACGTCACCACGTGCATAAGTGGTGATGTCACTGGCACTCCCATGAAGCCTGGGAGTGCTACCCACCCACTAGGCCCCCAACGATCTCTGGCCTATAGTACGGGGATCTCTGAAAACAGAGTTTGTTCGATGATCCCCCTGTGTGACGAAAAGGGCTCATCATGCTCCTATAGGCCGCAATGTGCATGACGAGTATAGACATATTATTCTAAAGCTTATCTTTGCTTTGAGTAAATCATTATGTACTTACTGTTTATCTCCATTAAAGTCTATGGAGAATTTTTATGTTGCCACCAGTTTCCAAACTTTACCACCTCACCTTCAGGCTCGCCGGAAACAGAAGTTATCAAGCAGCGGTCTAAAGACTGCTGCTCCATAACCTGTCCTCCTGCTCTGAGGCGGCGGACAGAAATCAACCCGATCGAATACGATCGGGTTGATTGACACCCCCTGCTAGCGGCTGCGAATCTGCAGGGGGCGGCATTGCACCAGTAGTTCACAAGAACTGCTGGTGCAATGATAAATGCCGGCAGCTATATCGGATCATGTCCTCTCGCACAATCATAAATATGCCCCTAAGCCTTTTTCGGTTGCTTATTTACACGACTAATTCAATTTTAAAAAAAAATCTTCTACTAAGTCAGTTATCAGTTTTACAAAAAAAATCTCTTCCTCCTGTATAAGTAACCGATTAATCACGCACTCATGAACTACACTTAAAGGGACAGTAAATAGCTTGTAATTACCAGACATTTCTGTTGTGTTGCAATAGAACAGCATATCAGCCAAGTCTACACATTTTTAAAACAAAATAACATATTTTATGCTGCAATTGTTTTTCAATAGCCAACCATTTGCCTTATTCGGAGGAGCCAATCTTGACTTTAGTCTGCAGACTACAAGGTTAGCCACAGCCACAGTAATTATGGTATACAATATATTGCTTTACTGTTGTTAACTGATAATGCCAATTAGGGATAAATATGTAGCAGGGTAAGCCTTGAGAAGTCAGCAGGGGTAGGTTGCATTTCAGGTTCTGAGAATGTGAAATTCCTCAATTTTAAGATCTAAATTACAAGAAAAGGGGGCAAAATAAATAATTAAAGTAAATAGCAAAGCTGTTTCATTACACAAAACTAAAGGGACATAAAGCTGCATTAAGAAAAAATTAAAGGGGCATTAAACATTGTCTAATATGTTATGTAACTTGAGGATAGCCTTTTCGTTTTTTTAAAATAATTTATAATAGACATTTAGGCCCCTAAAACTGTATTTACCTTGTCAGTGCAGTCATTCTCATTGACGCGGCAGTTTTTTCAACAGCCGCGTGTCAATGCAATGCAAAATGCACTTTTAGGGACATAATTGTGTATTATAAAACTTTTTTTTTTTTAACATATGTAACATATTTGACATTGTTCACTTCCCCTATTAATGCATTTTTCTTTTTGCACTATTGCTTTTCTATACCTGTGTGTTTAACCCTCTACAAAAGGGGTTAAAGTCATCTTCAGAGTGGGACTGCACTGTTAATTCTGATCTTAACATGGCCAGCCAGGGCTCAACAAAACCAGGAAGCCACTAGTTCATAATTTTTTTTTTTTTTTTACCCCTGGCTCCTAACCTTTTTTTATTCTCTCTTTCTCTCTTTCTCTCTTTCTTCTCTCTTTCTCTCTTTCTCTCTTTCTCTCTTTCTTCTCTCTTTCTTCTCTCTTTCTTCTCTCTTTCTTCTCTCTTTCTTCTCTCTTTCTTCTCTCTTTCTTCTCTCTTTCTTCTCTCTTTCTTCTCTCTTTCTTCTCTCTTTCTTCTCTCTTTCTTTCCTCTTTCTTCTCTCTTTCTTTCCTCTTTCTCTCTTTCTTCTCTCTTTCTTTCCTCTTTCTTTCTTCTCTCTCTCTTTCTTCTCTTTCTTCTCTCTTTCTTTCTTCTCTCTTTCTTCTCTCTTTCTTTCTTCTCTCTTTCTTCTCTCTTTCTTTCTTCTCTCTTCTCTCTTTCTTCTCTCTTCTCTCTTTCTTTCTTCTCTCTTCTCTCTTTCTTCTCTCTTCTCTCTTTCTTCTCTCTTCTCTCTTTCTTCTCTCTTCTCTCTTTCTTTCTCTCTTCTCTCTTTCTTTCTCTCTTCTCTCTTTCTTTCTCTCTTCTCTCTTTCTTTCTCTCTTCTCTCTTTCTTTCTCTCTTCTCTCTTTCTTTCTCTCTTTCTTCTCTCTTTCTTCTCTCTTTCTTCTCTCTTTCTTTCTTCTCTCTTTCTTCTCTCTCTCGTCAGGTAAGGCCAGGTGTGTTTGTCCTTGTGCTGTCTCTACTGCGCATGACAGCTTCGAACAAACACACTTGGCCTTTTATATAATATGGCATTTGCCAGCTATGCACATACCTATTTTGAGATTTTAGATGGTGATCGCAATTCAATAAAACACGCTCATGAAACTAATGTATTTTGAAAGAAACTCCCACAACTCAATAATTCATAAAGATTGATTATAAATCCTGTAGCTGTATCTCTCCTGTAACCATTAACTTTTTTGTGTATAGAATAAAATCCATTGTGAAGGGTGCTGACATCATAAAAATGCCATCACAACCTTACAGAACAAATTAATCAAAATGAGGTGGGGGGGAAGGAATCTTGAAAACTTTTAAAGGGACAACAAAAAACTAATTTTTATTTCACGAATCAAATAGAACATACAATTTTAAAAATTTATCAAATTTGCTTCATTCTATTGATATCCTTTGCTAAAGGAACAGGAACAGGAACAATGCACTAATGAACCCACCTTGGTATGTTTTTCAAGAAAGGATACCAAGAGAACAAATCAAATTATATAATAGAAGTAATGTAATGGAAAAAATGTGTTTAATGTGCATTTTAAATAGAACTAAAACCGGAAATAAAAACAGGATAACCTTGTATCACTGAAATAGTAAGACATAACCACAAGACTACATACTTTACAGGAGCAATAGATTCTTTGTGAATTACGCATGAAACATTGACATAAATCATTTTTGCAAGTGTTTTGCAAGTAATGTGGTTTTAATTACGTTTTTCTTTGTTGCTAGCGTTTGGCAACTCACCCAACTTTAGATGTATACGGCAGGAGCATCCACTAATGAAAAGCAGGAAATGATAGGTATATTTCTAACACAAACCTGCTTTTACAGCGAGTTCCCTAGGTAACCTTGCGAGTGTCTGCGAATCATAAAAGTAGACATTACATTAACTGCACAACCACAACTATCCTAGAAATACTAGTAACTCGTTTTTGTATCCTTGCCCAACATCATTTTGAAAAACTACAATTCTGTGATAGATATACTGTAGAATAAATGCAAGGTCAGTGTAGCAGTTAACTTAGATTGTTAACTTTCAGTAAATTCATAGGCAGTGCTGTAATTAAGGACAAAGGAGAAAATGCAGGCACTGCTAGGGATTCCTTAAAACATAGAATCTTTATTTGAACGATGATAAAAAATGAACAGCTACAACCGCTGTGACAAAAGCTTGAATACAAAAGGGTACAAACCGGCAAAAGGCAAAGCTGGGGTAAATAGACACAAAAGATAGTTCAGACAATCTTTTGTGTCTATTTACCCCAGCCTTGCCTTTTGCCGGTTTGTACCTTTTTGTATTCAAGCTTTTGTCACAGCGGTTGTAGCTGTTCATTTTTTATCATCGTTCAAATAAAGATTCTATGTTTTAAGGAATCCCTAGCAGTGCCTGCATTTTCTCCTTTGTCCTGCATCTACTAAGTGGCTAGGTTTCGCCACTGCTACGGCACTCCGTTGGCTCTCCATGGAAAAACTATACTGAAACCGGCGTCACTTCCGGTTGCCTCGCCAAGCCCGCAGACGCTGCCAGGAACGCCGCTCTCTTGTGTCTTACATCTCTCAGCAGTGCTGTAATTAACCCTGACCTGCATATATACAGTACTGTGCAAAAGTTTTAGGTAGGTGTGAAAAGATGCTGTAAAGTAAGAATGCTTTCAAAAATAGAAATGCTAATAGTTTATTTTTATCTATTAACAGAATGCAAAGTGAATGAACATAAAAATAAATAAATCTAAATCAATTCAGTAGTTTGTTTTACTACCCTTTGGGGTCGATTTATCAACCCCTTTGCCTGCCTACGACTTCAGTTTCTCACAAGAGAACCTACAGTCCGTATTTATGACAGCTGCCTTCCTAAACTTTTGCCACCTCTTAGGTGGCGAATTTCAATCTCCCCGGTCTCATCTGACCGGGGAGATTGACAGTTCCTGCCCATGCGTGATTGGCTGTGCGCGGGCAGGGGGCAGGATTGCACGCAAGTTCAAAATAGCGCTCATGTGCAATGCTGAATTTCGGCAGCGGAATTCAGCCCGCCAGAGGCGAGCTGCAGCGGACAGGGGCAAGTATGTGCGCCCTTGTCCTCCACAGCTTGATAAATCAACACCATTGCCTTTAAAACAGCATTGATTCTTCTAGATACACTTGCACACAGTTTTTAAGGAGCTCAGCAGGTAGGTTGTTCCAAACATCTTTGAGAACTAACCACAGTTCTTCTGCGGATTTTGGCAGCCTCCGGGTTCTGTGGGGTTCACACCATCACTTCCAGGACTCCTTGAAGATAGTTGTGTTTTTTTTTAATGACTTTCGCTGTATGTCTGAGGTTGTCATGCTGCAGAATAGATTTGGGGCCAATCAGATGCCTCCCTGATGATATTGCATAATGGGTAAGTATCTGCTTGTAATCCTCACCATTGAGGAGATCATTCATTCTAACCAAATCCCCAACTCCATTTGCAGAAATGAAGCCCCAAACTTGCAAGGATCCTCCACCATGCTTCACTGTTGCCTGCAGACACTTATTCTTGTATCACTCTCCAGCCCTTCAGTGAACAAACTGCCTTCTGCTACAACACAATATTTCAAATTTTGACTCATCAGTCCAGAGCACCTGCTCTCCATTTTTCTGCACCCCAGTTCTTCTGCTTTCATGCATAGTTGAGTCACCTGGCGTTGTTTCCACGTCAGAGTTATGGCTTTTTGGCCGCAAGTCTTACCTGAAGACCACTTCTGACCAGCCTTCTCCAAACAGTAGATGGGTGTACCAGGGTCCCACTGGTTTCTGCCAGTTCTGAGCTGATGGCCCTGCTGGCTGGGACTGGGAGAGACCTTGTGTCTTGTTGTTGTGCTCAATCTTGTCATGTGTTTGACTTTTGACATTAAACTGTCTTCAGCAACTTCACCATCTTAGCAGAGTTTGGCTGTTCCTCATCCAGTTTTATTCTTCCTACACAGCTGTTTCTGTTTCAGTTAATGATTGTGTTTCATCCTACGTATTAAATTGATGATCACCATTAGTACCTGTTTGGTATAATTGTTTAATCATACACCTGACTATATGCCTACAAAATCCCTGCCTAGAAGAATCAATGCTGTTTTGAAAGCAAATATTGATTCGATTTATATTTTTCTTTGTTCCACTCACATTGTATTTTGTTAAATGATAAAAATAAACTAATAAAATTTTCTATTTTTCAAAAGCATTCTTCACAGCATTTTTTCACACCTGCTTAAAACTTTTGCATAGTAGAGTATACACATACTGTACTTTGCAGAATGCATCTTAGAGGCACTTTTGTATTCTGCGCCACATTTGTGGTCTTGAGTATAAAACAGGTGTTAAATATGAGTTGTGATTTGTGTTAAGCACTTTATAGTATTCAGGAAGTGCTACACAAGACAACAGATTTCACTAAAAAGCTTCACAAACTTGTAGACCTGAACTCTCTCTCTATAGTCCGGGTACCCCAAGATAATAATAGATCTGACCAGCTCTCAGCCTTCAGCTATGTGATTCTTCATATCCTGTTTTTCAAAAGTCATAAACTTGCCCTTCAGGATGCTTACCGACTTAAACTAGCTGGTCTTGCTCACATGTCAGTACTGCCCTGTAAAAGAATTTCTGTGACTATAGGGTAGTCTATGTTGCTCAAAACAAAAATGCCTATTTGTTAAACAGTTTACATATAAACAAACAATAGTGCTACTTGATACATTTTAACATTTAAAGCGACATGAAACACAATTTTTTTTCTTCTATGATTCAGAAAGAGCATGCAATTTTAAACAACTTTCCAATTTACGTCTATGATCTTATTTGCCTTATTTTCTTGAGATATTTTGTTGAAAAGTATATCTAAATATGCTCAGTAGTTGCTGATTGTTTACTGCACATAGATGCCTGGTGTTATTGGCTCCCCCATGTGCATTGCTATGTCTTCAACAAAGGGTACCTAAAGAATGAAGCAAATTAGATAGAAGTAAATTGGAATGTTGTTTAAAAATGTATCTAAATCATGAAAGAAAAAATTGGGGTTTCGTGTTCCTTGAAATAAAATGACCACTCATAAAAAAAAAAAAAAAAGTCTCTAGCAAGTTTATTCATAAAAAAAGGGGAGAAAAAAAACAGAGACTTGTGTAGATAGCATTTTTAAAATACGTCTTGCAGAAAAAAATATTTATAAAATGCATAATTGTTGTTTTCTGTAAACGTGCAGCCTCCCTGGTTGTCAAATGTAGCCAAGATGTGTGTGAAGGGTGAGTTACATCTAAAAGTCTACTGGCTGAAATATTGTTGTAAATATAACCCTTAAAGGGATACTGAACCCAATTTTTTTTCTTTCATGATTCAGATAAAGCAGGTAATTTTAAGCAACTTTCTTATTTACTCCTATGATCAATTTTTCTTCTTTATCTTGGTATCTTTATTTGAAAAAGCAGGAATGTAAGCTTACTAGCCAGCCAATTTTTGGTTCAGCATTCTGGGTAGTGATTGGTGGCTACATTTAGCTACCAAACAGGAAGCGCTACCCAGGTGCTGAACCACAGAAGGGCCGGCTCGTAAACTTACATTCCTGCTTTTTCAAATAAAAGATACTAAGAGAACGAAGAAAAATTGATCATAGGAGTAAATTAGAAAGTTGCTTAAAATTATTGCATGCTCTATCTGAATCATGAAAGAAAGAATTTGGGTTCAGTATCCCTTTAATTGACCTCAACGAAGATGATGATATAAGATACAGCTTAAATATATGTTTTTCTACAAAAAATAATAATAATATAATGGCAAGACTGTCTTGCAATAAATGAACAAAACTCCCTACCACTTGCCCTATTTGCAGAAGACAATCCTGTATTGTTACTGGGGTTGGCAAGGCTTGTGTGAACCTGCAGTCAAAAAGAGAGAAGGGCTTGATAAATGGAACCCTTAGTGTGTTCCCATAGGTGTAACATCAGAGTGACATACACACAAGAATGAGGAAGATCCCTTTGTAGGGCCTGTGCTTTACACCAAACTGCTCTAAAAAATCTCTTGTTCTCTTGGGAAACAGTTTATCATTTAGACATACTAGAGAGGAAAAAAAAGCATTGGAGCCAACATTACATTTTCATGATTCAGATAAAGAACACACTGAATAATATAAAACATATTTTCCATGTTAAAGGGACAGTTAATGTAACAAAAGTCTGTTCATTTTTAAGAATGCCTTTTGCACTAGATCAGATGTCCACAAATATAGCCAGACAGTGGCATTTGTATGTAGATGTAATATATAGAATTACTCCAAAAATACGTTTAAAACTTCCACTTCTGTTTGACCCACACATCAAACAATGCTTGTTGGCACATGCTTGTTTGACCCACACATCAGTTGTGCTCTCAGCATATGTTGCGCTTAAAGGGACACTAAATCCATTTTTTTTTTTAGCAACTTTCTAATTTACTCCTATTATCAATTTTTCTTTGTTCTCTTGGTGTCTTGATTTAAAAAGCAGGAATGTAAAGCTTAGCAGCCAGACCATTTTAGGTTCAGCACCCTGGATAGCGCTTGCTTATTGGTGGCTTCATTTAGCAAACCAATAAGCAAGCATAAACCAGGTTCTGAGCCAAAAATGGGCTGGCTCCTGAGCATTGCATTCCTACTTTTTAAATAAAGATAGCAAGAGAACGAAGAAAAATTGACAATAGGAGTAAATTAGAAAGTTGCCTAAAATTTGCATGCTTTATCTGAATCATTAAAGGGACAGTGAAGGAAAAAACATTTTTTTGCATGAATACAAAGAACGTTAAAAAACCATACTTATTAATGTACTGTCTGTTTAAATTGTTTACCGTTTTGGCGCAATGATTATTCAATCTTTTATTATTTTCCAAACCCCCTTCGGGGGTACCAGTTCACAGCGTCCTATCCTGGATGACAACCCGGGTATTAATGTGGCTGACTTTATCTGCAATGCGCGTGTGCAAACTTTAGAAACGTCAGAAAAACAACAGACAGTAATCCTTTAAATAAATAATTTGGGTTTAGTACCCCTTTAATACTACTAATGAGTGAGAGCTTAGGAGAGAGTTCAAGGGGTGGGCAGCGGCCTTCTTATGGGCTGCAATGGTTGCTCTAAAAACACTCCCTCGAAAGGTGTTTCTGAATCTGCTTTCATGCCCCTTTAATTTTTGCTCTGACAGTCTGTGCAGACAAAAGAAGCTGTAATCATTTACAAGTAGTACATGGAATATTTACAGTTTGTTCGACAGTTTAAAAGGGGCTGTCATTTTGCCCACTATTGAAAACTCACCAATCCATCTTTCTGGTTCTCACAACCAGTGCTCTATGACGGAAATTTCAGATTGAGTACATAATGGGCAAGAGTTATGCTTGCAGGCAGACAGGTTTGCAAGTAGAGAACTATCCGCCTGCAATCACAATGTGCGATGCTGCATTGGATGTCGAAATTTTACATTGCACAAGAGCTTTCTTGTGCAATGCTGCCCCCTGCTCTTGTGCAACCATTTGCACACTTGAAAAGCCGCAAAAGCTAAGAGTGCAGCTTAAAGGGCCAGTCAACATTTTTATTTATGTTATATAATTCTGGACTATGTGCAGTATTATGTAATATTAACCTAGCAATGCTTTAACTGAGGAGCTGAAGAGGACAGCGAAGTAGAGATGGTAAGTAAAGTTTTAGGGGTTAAAACTAATATTCCTCCCTTTTTTTTTTTTTTTACAGCCATCACTAGATTAATGTTACATTATTCTGCACATAGTGCAGTATTATGTATTATTAATAACTAAGTTGACTGGCCCTTTAATAAATCTAGCCATCTTTATACACAGACATGGTGCACTTAGATTGACAACAAATGTAGGAAGAATATTGAGGAGCCAGATCATCACTTTTTTGAGGAGGTTGGCATTAGTGTTTATATAATGAAATCAGAATAATATAGCAAATAGTTGCCAAAAGGACAAATCTTGTGTGCCAGGTAGCCATGGCTACTAGAATTTTTAAAGCCCTGAGTTAAAATAGTGATGGTTTCGACTGCAGTGTTGGATCTCTAATTTTTCTCATACATCTTTCTTTCCCTTTCTGTAATCCTTCTACTAGACAGCTAGTCTGACTCAGCAAGAATAAATCATCGCCTTTCGGTTTTCTCCTTATGCTATATACAGTCATTCATTTCTCTATGTACATCTTACTCTTAGGGGACCTGTATTATTCGGTACTAATGTAACCATGGTAAAGTTTAAAAAAGGAATTGCAATCATTAGCAATTTGTATTGTAAATATTTCTCGCTGTGTCTCAGGTAAAAATTATAAACACAATAAAATATGTTGCTATAATCGCCATGAGGCTGATAGTTACGAGAAACTGCTGCAATGGGTGAGTGATACAAACAAAACCAGACACAGACATGTGACATCTTCTTTAAAGGAACACTCTACTGTGAAATATATATATATATATATATATATATATATATATATATATATATATATACAGTATACAGTATATGTTACGGGTAAAGTCAGAAATCCGGGTAAACCTGACATTACCCAAGCGGCTGTGGGTAAAGCCCGATGTAATGTAATTCCCCCCATCTACACTATTTTGTTTGCCTCTGCCTCAGGGTTTCAAGGAAGGCGCCCCGCTGATCCTCTGACATCCACCCCAAGTGAACCTTGGGGAATGAGGTTTACAAGGGGCCTTCGCCCCCCTTTAACCCCCAAAGTGGAGGCAAAAAAGATAGTGAAGATGTGTGAATTGCAGTGCATTGTGTGTATAAAATAAATATATATAATATAATAAATATATATATATATATTTGCAGTATGAGAAGATTTATCATGTTAAATTGGGCTTTATCCATAGCCGCTTGGGTAATGTCAGCTTTACCCGGTTAATGCTGGGATTACCCAAATTCCTTACTTTACCCGCAACATATGTGTGTGTGTACAAAAAATGCTAAGTAAAACCTGTTTAAAGTTTAACATGAAACTAACAAAAGGTGCATGGAGTCACTGATTCTCACTGGAAAACAGAAAAAAGTTTCTGAAAACAGAAAAAAGTTTGAGATCATGTCAGACTAATCTTATTGACTTCTTTGATTATGTAACAAAAGTATTAGACAAGGGAGGAGCAGTTGATGTAACATATCTAGATTTCAGCAAAGCATTTGACACCGTCCCACACAATAAACTTATTCACAAACTATATCTCCTTGGTCTAGATTCAAAAATTGTGAACTGGGTGGAATGCTGGCTTAAGGACAGAAAACAAAGTGTCTTAGTAAATGGAGTTCATTCAGCAGAGGGGGCTGTTACTAGTGGTGTTCCTCAGGGGTCAGTTCTGGGGCCTGTTTTGTTTAACATATTTATCTGCGATATCAGCAAAGGGCTACAGGGGAAAGTATGTCTCTTTGCCGATGATACAAAAATTTGCAACAGAGTGGATGTTCCAGGGGGGGTAGACAAAATGAGAAGTGATATACAACAATTGGAGGATTGGACAAATGACTGGGGTCTAAAGTTTAACACAGCAAAGTGTAAAATAATGCATTTAGGGAAGAAAAATCCAAATGTTAATTACAGACTCAATGACACTTAACTGACTGTTACAGACGAGGAACAGGACTTGGGAATTATTATTTCAGATGATTTAAAACTTAGTAAACAATGTAGTAATGCAGCGAGTAAGGCTAGCAGAATGCTTGGATGTATTGGTAGAGGTATTTGCAGCAGAAATAGTAAGGTTCTTATGCCACTTTATAGATCATTAGTTAGGCCTCATCTTGAGTATTGTGTGCAGTTCTGGAGACCATATCTTCAGAAGGATATTAACAAACTTGAATCTGTGCAAAGGAGGGCTACCAAAATGGTACATGGTCTAAAAAATAAAACTTACCAGGATAGGCTCAATGACCTAAATATGTATAGCTTAGAGGAGAGAAGGGAAAGAGGTGATATGATAGCAACTTTCAAGTACATTAAAGGGTTTAGTAAAACTGAGGCTGTGGGTATTTTACATAAAATGGAAAATTCAAGAACAAGGGGTCATGAGCTCAAGCTAAAGGGTAGTAGATTCAGAAGTAATTTGAGGAAGCACTTCTTTACAGAAAGAGTGATTGATTTATGGAATAAACTTCCTCAAGAGGTAGTAGCAACAAACACTGTGGGGGACTTTAAAAATGCATGGGACAAGCATAGGGCTATCCTACGAACTAGATAAGTTTATACTGTTAGGTAAGGTCGGGCAGACTTGCTGGGCCTATGGCTCTTATCTGCCGTCAATATCTATGTTTCTATGTTTATTTAGTACAGTCACATCCATTTTTGCACCAGAAAACACTTTGAAAAGGGAAGAACAAAGGAAATATTTAGTAACATATTGTGTTTCCAATAACTTGGAGAGTATTAAAGGGCCAAAAAAGTTCATGCTCTAATTTGTTACATTGTGTAGTTTTAAGACTATTGACCCTACGCTACCCGCAAAGAGGTCAAACGCACCATAGAAGTACTGCTTGGGACAGGCTCAGATGTAACTAGCACTGCTGATTGGATCAGTGGCAGTTTCCACTCCGGACCCACGGTGCTCTGCAGCAATACTTCTATAGTGTATTTAACCCTTTTTTCGGGTAGTGCAGGGTCGAAAGTCTTAAAATGACATACTCTAATATGGCCTTTTAAATGTATGGGAAAAAGTTTTTTTCAGGTTTCATTTGTATTTGAAATAGTTGGTTTTGCTCATTGAAAAACACCTCTCATTGTTCTCAAGTACGTGACCATTCAAATGGTTGGTGCCTGCAGGAAGAGTAGGTGCTCTTATCTCTCTCTATAAACAAAGACCACTACTAAAATGTGGATTATCTGGTGGTTTCAATTTCAGGAATAAACCTAAACAGGCAATTTTCCATACATTTAATGCTATGCAGCAGGTATTTTCCTCACCTATATATAATTAAAGGGACATTAAACCCCAAAAATGTCTTTCATGATTCAGATAGAGAATACAATTTTTAAAAAGTTTCCAATTTACTTCTATTATCAGATGCATTTCATTCTCATGTTATTCTTTATTGAAGAGATACCTAGGTAGGTAGCGTGCACATGCCTGAAGCCCTAAATGACAGGAAATAGTGCTGCCATCTAGTGCTCCTGCTAATGTATAACATTGTTGCAAAACTGCTGCTATATAGTGCTGCAGACACGTGCACACTCTTCAGCTTACATCCCAGCTTTTCAACAAAGGATAACAAGAAAACGAACAAAACATGATAATAGAAGTAAAGTAGAACGTTTTTTAAAATGTTATCTTCTATCTAAACCATGAAAGAAAAAAAATTGGGTTTTATGTCCCTTTAAATTGCCACTAAATTGTTTACTCACTCCTGCCAGCCCATAAACATATCTTTATTTTAGAACATGCTACAAAAGATAATCTTACAAATTAAGCGGATTTAAAACAGTATTTCTTTTTATTTTTGGCAACATTTTCATTGTTGTGCAGTCCAGGTATACACCTTCCTGTGCGTGTTGTGCAGTCCAGGTATACACCTTCCTGTGCGTGTTGTGCAGTCCAGGTATACACCATCCTGTGCGTGTTGTGCAGTCCAGGTATACACCTTCCTGTGCGTGTTGTGCAGTCCAGGTATACACCATCCTGTGCGTGTTGTGCAGTCCAGGTATTCACCTTCCTGTGCGTGTTGTGCAGTCCAGGTATACACCTTCCTGTGCGTGTTGTGCAGTCCAGGTATACACCTTCCTGTGCGTGTTGTGCAGTCCAGGTATACACCATCCTGTGCGTGTTGTGCAGTCCAGGTATTCACCTTCCTGTGCGTGTTGTGCAGTCCAGGTATACACCTTCCTGTGCGTGTTGTGCAGTCCAGGTATACACCATCCTGTGCGTGTTGTGCAGTCCAGGTATTCACCATCCTGTGCGTGTTGTGCAGTCCAGTTATACACCTTCCTGTGCGTGTTGTGCAGTCCAGGTATACACCATCCTGTGCGTGTTGTGCAGTCCAGGTATTCACCTTCCTGTGCGTGTTGTGCAGTCCAGGTATTCACCTTCCTGTGCGTGTTGTGCAGTCCAGTTATACACCTTCCTGTGCGTGTTGTGCAGTCCAGGTATACACCTTCCTGTGCGTGTTGTGCAGTCCAGGTATTCACCTTCCTGTGCGTGTTGTGCAGTGCAGGTATACACCTTCCTGTGCGTGTTGTGCAGTCCAGGTATACACCTTCCTGTGCGTTTTATCTCGTCTCTTTTTTGCTATGATCAACTAGAGATGGTTATAAAAGAGCTCTTGCACTATTCACTTATCAGGGAATCACCATATAGCGTGTTGTATGGTACATTTTGTGTATCATACAGGATGCTCTGCAGCTTAGCTCTCTCAAAACAAATCCACCACTGAGTCATATTCAAAGCAAATAGCAAAATGTAGAAACTTAAATACGATCCCTTAAACTGTGCTGTGAGTTAACTAATGTTGAAGGTTTGTTGTCTACTGGAGAAAGAAGTCATGTAACGTTTATTTTGTATGAGTGTCAGTGTTTCCTCTAAGGCCAGTTTTGTTAGCAGCCCAGCAGTGAAACAGTTAATTACAGCAATTAGCAAACACTACACAATGCAGACTACAAGGTGTGGTTACCTTAATAACTGTTTCACTGCTGGGCTGCTCACAAAACTGGCCTTAGAGGGAACACTGGTGAGTGTCCATTACACTGAAAGCCTTGTTGTATTGTCACTTGAAAAACAGTTCTGTCTGCTGTTTGTTTGTTAGCAAACCGGGTAGTAATATGTCACTCACAGTCAGGGACGGAACTACCATTGGTGCAGCAGGTGCCGTCGTACCAGGGCCCAAGAGCTCGAGGGGGCCCATAACAGCCAGTCTATACATAGGTGTGTGCAGAATCTGTACAATCCTAATTAGTGCAGGTTGTAGGTCTATCTATCTATTTATCCTCAAAATCACTATATATAGCAGAATGTGTATTAATACTTTTGCTGTCTACTGAGTTACCTTTTGGGGGGCCCCAAATAAATCTTGCACTGGGGCCCACTGTTGAGTAGGTCCACTACTGCTCACAGTGGGGGATTGCAGGCTAATTCAGAAGTCCCTAGTATGTCTGAACGTTCAGGCTGAGAATCATTTCTGAGGTTTAAAAAGATGTTGATAGGCTTCTTGCTGTTTTTAATTTTAACATAACTTTTTATTGAAATAGGATATGGCATAAAAGTAATTGTAAAAGCACCCATCTGTACAGTATTAATTATTAAGCATATAAAAATAAATAAATGGTGCCAGCACACCTAATGACTGTACATTTAAATGACAGTGATCAAAAACCACAAGCTCTCCAAACACAGAATACAAACCGACCATAAAACAAATAATTACTTGTATTGCAGAACCAAACCTGCTCTAATATCATCCGCCCATGTGGAATTCCACTCCAAATAACATTCACTCTTATTAACTTATTTACCTACTTTTTTTTAAAGAAAACCAAGGAGTTAATTAATTTGGTCTCTCCAGATTAAAAAAAGAGCATTATTTGTGATGGGTGCAAATATAGGATCCTACTAATAAACCTTTTGGAGCTAAAATGTTAAAATTCAGAATATTGTAATATTGTAAGTACCTAATGTTTTTTTTGAGGATTCAGATAAAGCAAACAATATTTAAAAATGTTTCCGATTTACCTCTATCAAATGTACTTTTTGTTTTTGTTTTTTTGTTTCTATCCTTTTTTGTAAAGCAGGTAAGTAGGCTCAGGGGAGTGTACGTGTTTGGAGCATCATATAGCAGCAGTTTTGCAATACTTTAAACCAGTTTTTCTCAACCACGGTCCTCAAGTACCCCTAACAGGCCAGGTTTTTATTATAGCTGAACTAGAACACAGATGAAATAATCAGCTGATGGGTGAGAGCAGGTTAATAACCATGGTTACTGATCAGCTGATTATTTCACCTGTGCGCTAGTTCAGCTATAGTGAAAACCTGGACTGTTGGGGTTACTTGAGGGCTGCGGTTGAGAAACACTGCTTTAAACAATATTTTACACTTGCAGAAGCACTAGATGGCAACAGTGTTTGTCACCATGTAGTGTTCCAGATTCATGCCTGCTACCGTCAACAAAAAATATATGCTTTTCAACTAAAAATATAGTGAGAATGAAACAAAAGTTTCTAATTTACTTTTATTATAAACTTTATGTATTCTCTGTCTGAATCAAAAAAGTTAGATCTTTTAAACGATGTTGCTGTTTTGGCCCCATTAGGAAGGGTAGGTAGGGTTTGTGTTTGGATGCATTGACACACCATGTAAGTAGGTAAATCTTTTTCTTGTGTGCCTTTTTCCTTTATCTTTATTCCAGATGTGCTATTTTATTACCTAATTTTTGAACCAATGTTGAAGGAATACATTTCAATATGTGTTTTGTCTATACAGAATCTCTTTTAAGGAAATGATGGTTTGAATCCTGAAAACTTGTCACCTCTTGTCACCCTTCTGGACAGCCATGGCTGTAGGATTACAATTAATTTGTGTCGAGTGCAGGATAACACCAATTAGTCTTTAAATTAAACTGTAGCAATGGATGTTTGGGAAAATACTGATATAAACCCCTGAAGAACAAGCATCAGTCATTATAAAAAGGATACAGAACTTGTTTGCCAAGAATGCAATTGATGATTGCATTGAATTAATTTGATTTCTTGTAAATATCATGAGTAAACCATAAAAACTCCACAAGTCAGTTTAATGCAGTTGCCATGCAGTATTTATGAAAATTCTAACCGAGATGGTAACTGATCACTCCCTGTGGTAAGTTACATTTCCTGTTCTGCAGCAGGAAGCGCACGTGTATAGGGTTATTGTAGCATATCTAAAAGATATTCTCATTGTGATGTAATGTTATGGCAGTGATTTGCACTGTCATAACTTCTGGATTACAAAGGTAAACATAATAACTCATTATAGACTGACTGAGTCAGAGTTTCTTTATGGTTAAAAAGAATGTTCAGTAAAGAAAATAATGTTTCGTCATTTATCCCAGACACAAAATTCAAATGGTTTCGTTTTAAAGGGACAGTCTACACCTTAGTCATCTTAAAGTCTTACTTTAGATTAGGTGCAAATAGCTTCCTGCACCCTTTCTATATCATGCAACAGGAATGGTAAAACAGTTATTTTAAAATGAATATTGTTTCTGAAATGGCTGCCAAGCTCCACCCACTGATGACATTACAATCTGGGCTGTATCTATACACTCTGCTGAATAGCATTGACAGTATGTTGAATCCAATTAGTGAGGCTTTTGTAACTAGTGAAGCCTTTAATGCAGCCCAGATTGTGATGTCATCAGTAGGCGGAGCTTGGCAGTCATTTCAAACTGACCAGAAACAATAGTCATTTTAAAATAACTTTTTTACTGTTCCTGCTGCATGATATAAAAAGGGTGCAGGAGGATATTTGCAGCTTAATCTAAAGTAAGACTTTAAGATGACTAAGGTTGTAGACTGTCCCTTTAAGGGAATAATGTCCTTAAAATTATGGGATGAGCATATTTTGTTTCTCCACGGAGATATTACACCGCAAGTAAATAATACGTTTGTTAATACAGTAAGTTTGACAGGCAGATCTTTAATTTTAAAACAACTGGAAGTCGAAGAAGAGCCCTGGTATGGCGGAGTGTATTAATAGAACTTATGCACAATTAATAGTGGATCAATTTGATACCTCCATCAACTCTGAAAATAAAATATATATTTTTTTGGTAAATGGAAAAGATTTATACAATCGTATCCAAGAGAAACACAAATGTTGCTATTTTTTCCATTTAGGGGTCTGAGTTTTTGTTAAACGCAATAGAAAGAAATGAATACCCCAATGTTACAGCAGGATGTTACAATTATTATTTTTTTTCTCCCTCCCACCACAAGGTATTAGGTTTATTTGTTTTGGTTATTGGCTAAAATTGTAAAGATTTAAGTTGTCAAGATTGATCATGCCTGTTTCATAGAGGTTATGTTCTGCCATTTGAGTTAAAATACCAACGTGGTATACCCGAATGTATTTGCGGGAGATTTTGTCATTAATATGGAAATTATTATGTTTTAAATCGCCCTGCGTGACTTAAATGCATTGTATGACATTTGGGATTATACCTAGCTGGTTTTTAAAATAAATAAAAAAAGGGAATAATGTCCTGGCCCCTTGAGCATTTTAAACAGGAATATAAACCATGCACTGTGATAGAAAATCACCATTAGTGTTTGTGGGGATTTTTATAGATAAAGTTTTTCTAAAGGATTATGACTGACATCTTATGTGTTTAAGCCCTGCAGAGGGTTACATATATATAGGAAGAGACGTGATCATTGCAGTGCTTGAGCAGAACATGGTTGGTGCATTTTGGTTGTTGATTGTCTCACCAGTGGTTTCCTTTGCAGTGTTACAATAACAGAAAAAAGAAAATTGCAGTAATAAAAACATTACTAACAGAAAGCCACAATAGCCAAAGAGATATTATAGAAAACAGCAGTTTTCAGTCTTTTTACTGTCTCCAAAAGTGATGCTCAGCTCCTGGCACCGGGCACCCCATAAGCAGCTTTTTTTTCCTGCTAATCGTAAGGGGAAACTTAAAGGGCCACTAAACCCAAAATTTTTCTTTCATGATTCAGACAGACAATACAATTGTAAACAACATTCCAATTTACTTCTATTATCTAATTTGCTGCAATCTTTAGATATCCTTTGTTAAATAAATAGCAATGCACATTGGTGAGCCAATCACAAGGCAACTATGTGCAGCCACCAATCAGAAGCTACCGAGCATATCTAGATATGCTTTTCAGGAAAGAATATCAAGAGAATGAAGCAAATTAGATAATAGAAGTAAAATAGAAAGTTGTTTAAAATGGTATTCTCTATCTGAATCATGAAAGAAAAAAATTGGGTTTAATGTCCCTTTAATTATATTTTTTTTTAAGATTCAGATAGAGCAGCAATTTTAAGAAACTGCACACTTTCTAGGGAACAAGATCCTACTGAGCATGTGCACAAGCTCACAGGGTATACGTATACTAGTCTGTGATTGGCTGATATCTGTCACATGTTACAGGGGGCCGGAAAATGGGAGAAAAAAATTAATTGGTCAGAAAACAATCTGCTGCTTATTTGAAATTCATAGTAGCTGTCAAATCATTGTATTTTTATTATGAACTTGTTAATTATGCAATTCTACTGCATTGTGTAGTCCAATTGTTGCAAGTTTTCCCTTAGAAGTGCGCTAAGTCTGGGCCCAATGATCTAAAGCTCTTTGCTCTGGTGAGATGACCTATGTAGCTCCTCAAAAAACTTTATAAGGGTACATTTTACCTTGAGAGGTGTTTATTATGCTATGCATGTTCTGAATGAGAAGGAGCAATACAATATAATGCTCCATGCCGGCAAGTTTTTGATAATCAGGCTTTTAGAGAAGATTTAGTGCATTGCTATATACACAAGGAACATGCACTGTAGTTTCTCTCAAACTGTGAATGCGCTGTTCCCTTTACTGTCCCTTTTTAAATACATAGTTAGCTAGGGGCTGTAATCATCTTATGAATTAGAGCATGTAATGTTTATATTAGACTGTTCCTTTAATGGCAACTTTATCTGACAGCTACCAAATTCTGTACATTAAATAAGATCATTAGAATATAGCATAAACATTTTAAAGCAAAAATGTATAACACTTGACCCTGGTGTGCACCAAAGGCACTCCAATAAAGTTAATCAAGGAAATAGGGCAATAATCACAATTAAAATGGAATTCTAGGCTCATTCTATGCTCATATGCTAATTTCTAAGCCCTTGAAGGACCCCTCTTAGAGCATTTGTACAGTTTTTCACAGCTAAACAGCGCTAGTTCATGTGTGCCATATAGATAACATTGTGCTCACTCTTGTGGAGTTATTTATGAGTCTGCACTGAATGGCTAAAAATGCAAGTCTGTCAGAAGAACTGAAATAAGGGGGCAGTCTGCTGAGGCTGTATTAAAGGGACAGTCTACCATAGAATTGTTGTTGTTTTAAAAGATAGATAATCCCTTTATTACCCATTCCCCAGTTTTGCATAACCAACACAGTTATACTTTTATACTTTTTTACCTCTGTGATTACCTTGTATCTAGGAACCTTCTTCCAGCCCCCTGATCACATGACTGTGACTATTTATTATCTATTGTCTTAAATTTAGTATTGTTTTGTGCTAAATCTTAAAGGGACATGCCACACACATTTTTTCTTTTATGATTTAGAAAGAGAATGCAATTTTAAACATCTTTCTAATTTAATTATAATATCTAATTTGTTTTATTCTCTTGATATTCTTTGATGAAAAGCATATCTAGATATGCTCACTAGCTGCTGATTGGTTGCTGCACATAGAAGCCTCCTGTGATTGCCTCACCATGTGCATTGCTTTTTCTTCAACTAAGGATATTTAAAAAATGAAGCAAAATAAATAATGGAAGTAAATTGTAATGTTTAAATTTCTATTCTCTATCTGAATCATGAAAGAAAGATTTTGGGTTTAGTGGCCCTTTAAATAACCCCCTGTGCCTGAACACAGTGTTATCTATATGGCCCACGTGTACTTTCTGTCTCTTTGTGTTGAAAAGAGATTTAAAAAGCATGTGATAAGAGGCAGCCCTCAAAGGCTTAGAAATTAGCATATGAGCCTACCTATGTTTAGTTTAGACCAAGAATACCAAGAGAAAAAAGCAAATTTGATGATAAAAGTAAATTGGAAAGTTGATTAAAATTAAAAGTCCTATCTGAATAATGAAAGCTTAATTTATACTAGACTGTCCCTTTAATATAACAGTGTTGGTTGTGCAAAACTGGGGAATGGGTAATAAAGGGATTATCTATCTTTTTAAACAATAACAAATCTGGAGTAGACTGTCCCATTAATTTTAAATAGATTTAATGAAACGCTGAATAAAAAGAGACAATAGGGTACAAATATAAGCACTCGCTATTTCTTAATGAATAGCTTATATTTGTATCCTTTTGTTTCTTGCTTTCAGTGAATCTATTTAAAAAACTGTATATAACTTAGATGCCAGAGATATTTTGGAGGTTTATGAATCTTTTAATAGAGGCTGGGGGCAGATGTAAACATATATTGTACTTTTCCTATATCTCTAGGGAACAAGTGTAAAATATCAGGACCTGGACTACCTGGTAATCATTCACAAGGAACGTAACATAATCAGTATGTGTCATTTTTGCATTGTTTTATTTGATTTTAATTGATGGAGTGTTTATCAGCACATGTTTCAAGAACCAGTCTAGATGACTAGGAGAGAACCTGTTTTATTCTTGACAAACTGGTAACAATGTAAATATTACATGGTTGCAAGTTATTTTTTATTAACTAGGTATTCAGTATACTGCATATCAAATAGCTGATGTAGCCAAATCTGCTGCATTTTAAAAATCAAGGTTACAGAATGTTTAGCCTCTTTAGGGAGCGTGGGACAAAGCACAGTCAAGCAGTGAAATCCCTGAACAGATCACAGCCCCAGTTACAGTGGGTGGGGCTTAAAGGGACATTAAACCCATTTTTCTTTTCTTTTATGATTCACATAGAGAAAATAAACAACTTTCCAGTTTACTTCTATTATCAAACTTGTTTCATTCTCTATTTATTCTTTGCTGAAGTAGCAACAATGCACTACTGGGAGCTAGCTGAACACTTTAGGAGAGCCAATACCAAGAGGTATATATGTGCAGCCACCAATCAGCAGCTAGATTCCAGTAGTGTAGGATATATACATATTATTTTTCAATAACAGCTACTAAGAGAACAAAGTAAATGTGAAAATAATAGTTAGTTTTAAATTACATGCGCTACCTGAGTTATGTAAGGTTAATTTTTACTTTCCTATCCCTTTAAAGGAACACTAAATACCTTGTAATTACAAGACAAAGCTGTTTTTGTGCTATGAAATAATACATCAGCCACACCTTAAACATATTTTTATAAAAACTTCTTGTTTGCTGCTTCAGTAGCCAAACTTCACCCACTACTTGCCATATTTGGAGCAGCCAATCCAGGCTTTCTTCTGCCAAAGACAAGGCTAGCCACAGTCATTCAATTTGTATTAACTTAATTGTTTTGCAGTTGTTAAAAGCTGAAGCCAATTGGGGAAAGATGTGTAGCTGGGTTAGCCTTGATAAATCTGCTGTGTTCATTTCAAGTTCTGGGATTAATACAATCCACAATTTCAGAACTTATTACGTAAAAAGGGGGCAAAATAAACAAAAGTATATTGCAAAGTTATTTTGACATAACTAAACATTTTATATTACATTTCAAGGTGTTTACTGTCCCTTTAAACATTTATCTAGAGTCCGTAATGCAAACATTTTGGGTGCTATAAAGTGAGAGCATTTTTGCTATAGAAAGGCCCCTTTAATGAAGAATATTGAATCCCACCTCTTTTGTATCCGCAGATTTATCTACATAAAAAAGTGTAGTGTGGGTGCATAATTTTGTGAGCTGTCAACTAATTATGAGTCAGATAGAGAAATAAGACCTCTCTTCATATGAACAATAAGGGCCGATACTTTTTTCTTTTCTTTCTTTTTTATTCTATAAAGAGTTGGTGGTAGAGAACCAAATAAAAGTAATGTAACTTAACACATTTTCATATACCGCATAAATTAGTGTGATGACTCAAAGAATATGTAGGAAGAAAAATACTAAATAGCTCTGATAAACTTTAGTAGTGATGCAGTTTTTTTGTTTGTATAAATGTACTAAGTTTGACAATCTGAGCCGGCAATTTAAAATGACAGTGTAATCTATCTTTTTAAATAACAATTTTAGTGTAGACTGTTCCTTTTAAGATCAGGAGCTGCATAGAACCTAGGTTCTAGCTGCTGATTGGTGGCTGCATAAATATACCGATTGTCATTGTGTTCAGTTAGAAACCAGTAGTGCATTACTGCTCCTTCAACAAGTGATACCAAGGGAATTAAACAAATTTGATTATAGAGGTAAATTGGAAAGTTCTTTACAATTGTATTTTCTACCTAAATCATGAAATGGGAAGAAAAAAATTGGGTTTCATGTCCCTTTAAAAAGTGAAAGTCACTCCTAGCATTATACAAACGCTAGGATTGACTTTTGAAACAAATAAAGGGGACTTTCATTCATGAAGTATAAGATACTTCATGTAGAAAGCTCCTTTATTTGATTCAATTGTTTTCACCTCTTAGCCAATAGCCGTGCAGTAAATCCGGCTTGGCGCTCCACTTGTAATCCTTAATTTTTCCTTTTTCATATGCATTGTCAAAATATTTTCAGTTGAATATCCCTTATAGTTGTGGTTAAAGGGACATTATACACTCATTTTTTTCTTTGCATAAATGTTTTGTAGATGATCTATTTATATAGCCCATAAAGTTTTTTGTTTTTTTTTAATGTATAGTTTTACTTATTTTTAAATAACATTGCTCTGCTTTTCAAACTCCTAACCAAGCCCCAAAGTTTTATGAGAATACTGACGTATACCTACTCCAGCTTGCTCCTGTTTGTGTAAAGGGTCTTTTCATATGCAAAAGAAGGGGGAGGGGGGAGTGTCTTATTTGCCACTTGCAGTGGGCTTTCCAGCTACCTTTTCAACAGAGCCAAACTGACAGCTTCTAAGTAAGTTTTTAAACAGTTTTATACTGGATTTTTATATCAGTATCTGTGCATCTTATTCTTTATAGTAGTGTCTATTACATGCAGTTATATGAAAATTAGTGTATACTGTCCCTTTAATACCATACAAATTCTGTCTACAGAACAGAATGAGGTGAGGTATAAGAGACAACAATGTTCTTGTCTCTTCTGTCATCTGATGTCCTGTAATTAGAGGCTTCTTGTAGAACTTTCTAATAAACATACAGGGGGTGACTCTCGCTAAGCAGCATAGTTATTCATCCACGGTACTTCTGAGTGAAATAGATTTAATATGATTAATTAAGATTAAAAGGACATGAAACCCAAAAATGTTCTTTCATGATTCAGATAGAGAAAACAATTTTAAAAAACTTTCTAATTTACTTCTATTATCTAATTTGTTTCATTATCTTGGTAACATTTTTTGAAGGAGCAGTAATGCACTACGGGTTTCTAACTTAACACATGGGTGAGCCAATGACAATTGGTATATATATATATATATATGCAGCCACCAATCAGCAGCTAGAACCTAGGTTATTTGCTGCTACTGAGCTTTCCTAGATAAACCTTTCAGCAAAGGATAACAAGAGAAGGAAGCAAATTAAACAATAGAAATAAATTGGAAAGTTGCTTAAAATTGTATTCTCTATCTGAATCATGAAAGACAAATTTTGGGTTTCATGTCCCTTTAACAGCAGTTCTAACCACTTGTGTGAGCAAATGAAAGAATAAACAGTGAACAATGCTTGATGTAAGGAAAAAAAAAAGATATTTAAAAGAAAAAAAAAACTCAAGATCATACTGATGATTTTCATGATTCATTCTCTTAATATTCATAAAATACTGAATGTCTCTATGCAACTGATGTTAAAGGGCGACTGTTGTTAAAAGAAAAAACATGCTCTCATTTATTGTATCGACACTACAAATCTATGTGTTTAACCCACACAAAGGGGTTAAATACATAAGTAAAGTGCGGCTCAGGAGCCACTAAGGAGTGCTGTTCCTCAAATCCCAGCTGTGCAACTAGCACGGTTTATTGGATTAGCATCAGTTTCAGCTCAGGCCAGCAGTTTTCTGCAGTTCCAGAGCTGCAATTTACCTATGTGTTTTAATAGCTTTGCAGAGGTTAGTGATAAAATGACATTCTCTTACGAATGTAATCTTTAAACAAGGATAATCTCTGTAACTCAGGAGTGTGTGCATGTCTTGAGCACTATATGGTAGCCCTGTTTGCAACAATGTTTATAATAATTTTATACATATAGTGCTCGAGATGTGTGCACACTCCTTAGTCTACCTCAGTATGCTCTCATTTTAAAGGAGCTATGTTTCAGGAAAGAATACCAACAAGACTAAGTAAATTTGATAACAGAGGTATTTTTTTTAATTTTTACAAAGGCTCTGTCTACATATTTAACATTGTAATTTTTCTTCATTTAAAGAGACATGATACCCAAATATTAAATCACTTAAAAGTGATGCTGTGTATATAAATTTATCACATGAACATATCAAAAAAACAAGATACAAAATTTTACCTCCAAATTTCCTCTGAAGTCACAGCACACTGTATCAGGATATTTGTCCTGGGCCTTGCAAGATATCACGTGCTATAACAGTAAATCAAAGTGATACAGCTGATTCGCTGTTGTGTTTTTGACAGTAAAAAGAATAGTTCACTGAGTACTTACTCTTGTAAGCTGTATAAATAATTTTGAGGTGAAATATCTTACTTTTAAACATAGAGATGTTCATGTGATATTTTCTTGTGAGTTTTCTGCAGTTCTGCTTTCAAGTGATTTAGCATATGGGTATTATATATATATATATATATATATATATATATATATATATATATATATATATGTATGTGTGTGTATATACAGTATATATAATATCTCTCTTACTCTTGGGCAAAGCATCATTTTATATATATATATATATATATATATATATATATATATATATATGTGCACTGTGTGTGTGTGTATATGTATATGTATATGTGTATATATATATATATATATATATATATATATATATATATATATATATATGTATATGTATATTAGGGCTGCATGGTTAATCGTGGATGCAGTTTTAAAACCACGAGAGTACGGGATTTTTTTAAAGAAAAAAAATACTCAATTCGTCATGAAAATGGAAGCTGAGAGGGAGGATGAGAGGCAGACCGGAGAATGCCCGCGAAACGGCCATTTTGGAAGAGATGGCAGAGTGTGTGTGGGAGCATTCATCTGGGAGTCATCTGCGAGTGGTGTGGTGGTGGTCAAGTGGTGGTGTGGCGGTGGGACAGATCAAAGTTGTGAGCAATAAAGTGAGTATTGTATAAAAACTTTAAAGTGCCTTACTGACTTTTTTTATTTTTTTAACTTCTGTGACGCATAACATTGAGTTTGATTACATTTTACAAAATATTTTATTTATATATGTTCATTAAAGTGAATGTCAATTTTGATGCTAAAGTGCCCGGTTTTTAAAAATTCGATTAAAAACAGGGGCACTTTAATTCATCAAAATTTACATTTCACTCCTGTTGTGAAAAAAACTTACCTTTTAATCTTGACAGCCACTCCAGCTTCCTCCACCCGTCGCAAAGTCTCTTCCTGGGTCTAAAATGAGGAATCCGGCTTCCTACAATAACAGCGTTGAATCAGACACTGATTCCCCGGGGGGGGGGGGGGGAGCCGTGATTGGAGGATGACCTATCCATCATTTCTGACGTCACAAATGGCTTGCAACGACCGGAGGAAGCTGGAGCTGCTGTCAAGTTTAAAAGGTAAGTATTTTTTCACAACAGGAGTGAAATGTAAATTTTGATGAATTAAAGTGCCCCTGTTTTTAATCAAATTTTTAAAAACCGGGCACTTTAGCATCAAAATTTACATTCACTTTAAGGGTTGCTTGTTGGATGTATTGTGATTTGTGAAGTGAATTGCAAATAATAATATATTCAACATGTTACTATGTAACAACAGCACAGGCAGAGAGAGAGAGAGAGAGAGAGACTGACTGACCAGAGACTGCCTTTGATGAAAAGGGAACACTTCCATTATAATGTGCATCTAAGTTTTTCGCTTTCCATAAAGTGACAGTATGCTAATATTGCTTGCAACAAGATTGTTTAGTATCAGTATGCATACACTTTTTAAGGGCATTAGTTTTGTTAGCAGTTCAGATTATTTTAGGATGTTATGGTATGATGATTATGTATCAAATTTTGAATATTCTGAATTTTATGTTGTGATGGGTTTGTAGCAACCTCTGTCAGGAGGATATCTTGCAAACAGGTGGATTTTGATATTTAAATCACAAAAAAAAAAGACCTATTTTTTCAATTAAAGAGTGCTGAAATCCCTTACTTTTGAATATAAAGAAGATTTTTTTTTTTTTTTTTTTTTTTTTTATAATATAATTTTTATTGAAAAGATCAGTACATTGTATATAACATAGAAGATTATTTTTTTTATCCATATCTATATTTTAAGGATATATATATAGATATATATATATATATATATAATGTGTGTGTGAAAATGTAAACGTTTCTTTTTTGTGTATAAGTCCACACACAATATTATTTTCAGCCTTTCATTCTTGCTCATATAATAATTTAAAGGATGAAAGAGTGGTTTGTTGCTGTAGACATCTGAAGGTTTTGCATCCATCATGCATGTAGAGAGTAATTATCTTTAAATTATAGGCAGGATATGGCGCTTAGCTTGGGGATTTAGTTGGCGTCTTATTCCTTTGTTTTTAAGGAAAGAATAATTACTCTTCGGCTTCCACTCTTTCAGATTAAAGGACCAGTAAATACGGTAGATTTGCATAATAAACAAATGCATGATAAAAAGACAGTGCAATAGCACTTAGTCTGAACTTCAAATGAGTAGTAGTAAAAACATTTTCAGACAAATTTTAAAGTGATGTCTTTTTCCACTCCCCCTGGATCACATGACAGCCATCAGCCAATCACAAATGCATATGTATGTTCTGTAAATTCTTGCACATGCTCAGTAGCTGTTGACTCAAAAAGTGTAAATATAAAAAGATTATGCACATTTTGTTAATGGAAGTAAATTGGAAAGTTGTTTAAAATTGGCACACTGTTTAGTGGGATCATGTCTCATCATCACTATAAATTTATGATTACATACATTGTGTTAGACCAGGGCACCTAAACTACTAGTATTGTTATTCTTGCCAGGTCCATTTAATCTCCGTTTGGTGATCAGCCTTCATTGGTCATGTGATTGCTGATATGTGGTTACCACGTGTCTGTTATTTACACCAATGTTTTGGGTGTATTTGATTCAGTTGAACATATTTTTACACAAAAAATTTTTTAAGTCTGTGAGATTTTTGTTTTTAGAATAATTCAGGAGATAGTCTTCAACTAAAAGGACATGAAAGTCAAAATAAAACGTTCATGTTTCAGATAGAGCATATAATTATACTACACTTTTAAATTGTAAGTCTGTTAAAAATCCTATTTACATATCCTCACGAGCAGGACTGCACTACTGGGAGCTAGCTGGTGATTGGAGGCCACACACACTTGCCGTTTTGTCATTGGCTCTCCAGATGTGTTCAGCTAGCTCTCAGTAGTGCAGTAGATATTTAAAAAATATTGGTCAGTTCCCCAATCAAACTTTATGAATGTATGAAGGTCCAATAGTGGCCTTCTGATTAATAGGAGGATCTTATTTAGAAGACTAGTAAATACAGTAGATCTGCATAATCTAAAAAAAAAATTCAATAGCACTTAGTGCTAATGAGTAGTAGATATTATTTATTTTTTGACAAATTTCAAAGTTATGGCTATTTCCACGCCTCCTGTATCATGTGACAACCATCAGCCAATCACAAATCCATATATGTATAGCCTGTTCGTTCTTGCACATGCTCATTAGGAGCTACTGACTCAAAAAGTGTACATTTAAAAAGATTGCATGTTTTGTTAATGGAAGTAATTTGGAAAGATGTTTAAAATGACATGCTCTATCTGATTAATGAATGTTTAATTTTCACTTGAGTGTCCCTTTTAATAAAAAAGTATTTTATTTGAATGCGTAAAATGGAGGTTTCTGTTATAATTGTTTAACTTTCTATATAGACTCATCTGGAATTTAGTAATAACATTGCTATTTTGTTTTTATTGTGTCATGACAACTGTTATATGTGATCGTTTTTCTAAAAACCTCAAAGATTATTTAATGGGGAAAAAAAATCATGGTAAAACTAACTTGATTCTGCCATTGCTATTTACACCTTTACAGTTGTTAAAGGGACACTGAACCCAAATTGTTTTCTTTCATGATTCAGATAGAGCATGTAATTTTAAGCAACTTTCTAATTTACTCCTATTATCAAATTTTCTTCATTCTCTTGGTATCTTTATTTGAAAAGCAAGAATGCTGAATATGGCTGCTGGTAGCAGCATTTGGCTGTTTTCTGCGACTCTGGATCTGGATTTGCACAGATCTGTGTGTGTAGCACTTTCACAGTAATAAATCAGGCACCCAAAATACCCAAATGTCGCTACTCACGGCCATATTTTATATTCTTTTTATAAAATAGAGGCTTAAAAGTTGACCTTGTATTGGGTCACCTACATAGAGTTATTAATATTCCTAGTAATTTAATATATTTTGGCACAGCTTTTAAAGGAATATGAAACCCAAAAACTTTTTTTTATGATTCAGACAGAGCATATATATAAAAAAAAAAAATGACAATGTTCTTCTGTTATCAAATCCTGCTACATTCTCATGGTATTCTTTGTTTAACCCTTTGAGTGCTAATGACGGCTCTGAGCCATCACAGAGCTTCCCACTCTGGTGCTAATGACGGCTCAGAGCCGTCACTAGCGCTCTCCCAACTTGAGGGAGATCTGGGGGCTCCCACCCGCTCCTACCCCGGCAATCGTGCCTGTAGAGTGACAGGCATCACGTTTTGCGTGGTGACGTCACGCGCAATGACGTGATGACGTCACTGCGCAACTTAATTAACAATTTGTCAATACAAAGTTTATGGAAAGGGGGCATGCTGCTTAGAAGCCTGAATCTTACAGACACACCATTGGAAAGGTAATCGCCTAACCTTTCCAATGGTGTAAGTCTTGGGGATCTGGAAAAAAAAAAAAAAAGCTAAAACATTTTTTTTTCACAAAATAAATTAATTCAGCTTAGCACCCAGGTGGGAAAGTGCTTAGCACTCAAAGGGTTAAGAGATAGCTAGATCGGTGTCTGGAGCACTATGTTGCAGGAAATAGTGCTGTCATCTAGCGTTCTTGCACATGGATAACATTCCTGCAAAACTGCTGCCATATAGCGCTTTAGACACATGTACACTCCTGAGCTTACGCCCCTGCTCTTCAACAAAAGATACCAAGAGAATAAGACAGAAGTAATTGTTCTATCTTAATCAAGAAAAACTTGTGTTGCATGTCCCTTTATAAGTTTCAAATGCATTATTATTAATAGGATAAAGGAAGGAAAAAGAGAGAGAGATTCTAAAGCAAATTCATATTTTCCATTCTGACTTTGGCTAGAAAAGCAGAGTGTTAGCTTCTGCAACAAGCAGATAAATCTAATGTATTTATAGAACATTTATTTTTTATACTTTTTTTATAGTCTTACAGGAACTAAACTGTTTAACATCTGAATATTTAAAGTTATCCCAAGGGCAATAGTTTTTTCTGTCACTAGAAAGTATTTATTTAAATAAAACATTTTTTTTTTCTATGACCTCCATATTTGTTACAGAGGTCACTAGCGTTTTTGATTTATTTTCATGGTCCTTGATTTTGTGCTTTCTACTGGTGATCTGTTTTCATAAAAAAAAAAATCTTAGTATGCACTCAGTTATCTTCATCACAAATAATTCATGTTGGTGGTTTAAACATCATCTCCTATTAATTGATTTTGTTGTGGTTTGAAGTGAATTATTTATATATTTTCCCATAAAACAGACTCCTAGTTATTTCTGTGTATTTTATACTGTCTTGCATAATATCTGGTGTAAGTGGTAGTTCAATGAAAGAAAATCAATAGCTCTATGTGTTTAACTGTCCTAATCATTTGCAGGGGTTAAATTACCCCTTGGGAGCCCCAGACAACTGATACTGCTGATTGGCTCAGTGGCCGTATCTGCTCAGGAACAGCAATCACACAACCTCTCCAATCACCAACCATGTCTGCTTGGGACCAGCAATTCCCAACCAATACTTTAACTATGTATTTAACTCATCTGCAGTAATGGGTCCATTAGATTAATAACCTCATCAAACATGTTTGTATGTTTTAGTGGTAGAGCAAATGTTCACCTTGATATGTGTCCTATCATGCAATAAAGTGCTAAAAGAAAATGCTCTAATGAGTTTGACTATTTTATAATTGCCTGTGGCTTGTTTACAACTATGTGTTTAACCCCTGCAACAGAGCAGTAATGCCTTACTGGGAGCTAGCTTAACAAATATGGTGAGCCATGTCTGTATAGCCACCAATCATCAGCTAGTGTTCAGTAGTGCATTGCTGCTCCTGAGGTTAGATATGTTTTGAACAAAGGATTCCAAAGAATGACGTCACCGAATTTGACAGAACTTAATTGAAAAGTCTCTTAAAATTGGATGTTCTATCTGAACCATGAATATGTAACTTAGACTTTAATGTCCCTTTATTAAATGCTAAATATGGTTTGAATATCACATTTGGCCAATAGTTTAGTTTTTTTAATATAGGGGACAATTTATCAAGTGCCGGATATGATTCGCTGTAGCATACGCTGTCAGCATTTAACATCCTTCGGGCAGATTCAGCATCTGCTTGTTAAATCCAGCCCTAAATCTAGAAATTGGTTGTACAGCTTTGAAACCTTCTTAATAAAATTAAAACTAGTGAAGAAAATAATAGTATTACTATCCCCTTATTGCTGCAATCGTACAGAGGAACCTTCCACACACTTTTTTTTTTTTAGGAGGCAAATAAGGGTGTTTTGATTGTAGGCCAGCGCATTCAAATCATTTGTTTGAATCTGAATGCGGCATTCGGCTCTTTTCGGAGCTGCATTTATTCTTGTGAAAGTGAAACGCACTGGATTTGCACAGATCTTTTTCGCTTTCACAAGAATAAATGCAGCTCAGAAAAGAGCTAAAAGCTGCAAACAGCTTCCGCCTTCTGCATTTGGAGTATAACGAATTATCCGAATGCACAGGCCTAGTGTTTAGTATTTAAATATGCGTAGAATAACCCAAAACTTTAGGACCCAAAAGTAAAATTCAAAGAGGATGCGGTGTTGCCTAGCAACATGATGCTTCATTCAAAAAGTATGTAATAGATTCTCTATTACAACTACGTAGCAGACACTAAACATTAGGGGCAAACTAGTTAAGTGTCAACAAAATATGTAGTGACACAAGTCAGTAAAAAATGAATATACGCAAGAACCTGATTGCACATAAAACTGAAAATAAAAAAATGTTTGCTGATTACATATAAATCAGTCATCACTGAATAGGAGCAATTAGTGCATCTCCAAGGAGCTGATTGTGTATTGTGTTTTTGTAGCAATGAGCACATTGCGTTTGTATGAAAGTGTTTAGATCTATGAGTTTGACTCATATGTTATTTTACGTGGGCACCAGAGTTTTGGTAAAAAAAGACGTCATCATTTAAAAGTCTGTAAATTGCATACAGGTGCATGATAACCATGCGTATGTATCCAAATAAGATGTAACACATGTTTTCAGATTTGAATAAAGTATTAAGAAAAGGAAGTTTTTGCAATGCAATATTCCTTCATCCATCATGAGTAACTTTAGTTTGATATTAGAAATTTGTACCAGTTTAGAACTCATACAGAACTTCCTATTTTGGCCACTTTGTAACTACCTTGTTTTAAGAAGATACACAGTTGTAATCAAAATTATTCAACCCCCATTGCAAATTAGGTTTATTGTCAATCTACAGACTTTCAGCTGTTTGCAATGAGCAAATCAAACAAAAGAAATTGAAATAGCTCAAAACAACGAATTCTTTGAGTGGTTTCCCCAAATTCAACTGAAAATGCAACTTTTAATGAATTCTGCAGTCTCAAATTTAGTCAACCCCTTCATAGCAAGCATATTTAGTACTTAGTAGAGCTCCCTTTTTGCTGTTATTACCTGCTGCAAACAAGATGCATAGCCAGACACCAGCTTCTGGCAGCGTTCCTGAGGAATCTTAGCCCATTCCTCATGAGCAATGGCCTCCAGTTCAGTAATATTCTTGGGTTTGCGTGCGGCAACCGCCTTCTACAAATCCCACCAGAGATTTTCTGTAGGGTGCAAGTCAGGTGACTGGGATGGGTACTGTAGAATCTTCCAGGACTTCTTATGCAACCAAGCCTTGGTGGAATTTGAGATATGCTTGGGATTATTGTCCTGTTGGAAGGTCCAATGACGCCCAAGCTTCAGCTTCCTCACAGACGGCATGACGTTTTCTCCTAGGATTTCCTGTTACTTTTATGAATCCATCTTACCTTCCACATAGTAGCAGCCCTAGAGCACCACCGAGCCATTCCAATGAATAATTTTGATTACAACTGTTTGTGTGCATGCTTAAATAAATAAATAAATAATATATATTTGAAGTATGTATACTGCACATAATACATTTTTTTTTTCTTTTTATATTACAATTTCAAAATTGACTGATCTAATTCAGAAAATGCTTTATTTCTTTATTTTGTTTTAATATTTTTATGATTACCAATGCTTTCTGTTGTTGCCGATTCATTTTGTATATCAGATCTAATCATTTAAAGGAACATGAAACTCACAATTTTTATTTCATGATTCAGACGGATCATACAATTTTAAGCAACTTTCCAATTTACGTCTATTATCTAATTTGTTTAAGTCTCTTGGTATCCTTTGTTGAAGGAGCAGCAATGCACTACTGGGAGCTAGCTGAAAATATCAAGTGAGCCAATGGCAAGAGGCAAATATCTGCAGCCACCAATCAGCAGCTAGCTCTCAGTATAGTTCACTGCTGCTCCTGAGCCTACCTAGGTATGCATTTCAACAAAGGATATCAAGAGAATGAAGCAAATTAGATAGTATAAGGAAATTTGGAAGGTGTTTAAAATGGCATGCTCTATCTAAACCATTAAAGTTTATTTGTGACTGTAGTGCCCCTTTTTGAATTAATCTTAAACATTTTTATTTATGTACATTATGATTATTTAGTTATATTAAAGGGACACCGCCAAACGAAAAACAAATAAATAATTTAGCATGGGAAAAAAAGGTAACGTTTTTTTAAATCTAAACTAAAACTATCAGTTGATAGGTACTTCCTATAAAAGCTCACTGATTATTAGTTGGACGTGTCTATAAGCCAATATGAATTGCTAGAAAGTGCACCACCAATACTGCTATGTTAGTTTAAATTTAAACAGTGTTTACTTGCTGCTACTTCATATTGGGAAGAAATATTTTTGAGTGCAGTGTCCCTTTATTATGACCAGTAGATATAACAAAATAGTGCTCAAAATCTGTAACCGAGGTTTTAAAATGCTGCAAAATGCTTAAAACCAGCTATATAATTAGCAGCATGTGCACAATATACAGAATTTTTGGTCTCACTAGGGATCATGGGACGAGCACAATTCTCCACAAAAGGTATTTGGTCCACTTAATATTTATTCATGCGTGTAAGATATCTCTGTTTCTTTGTTTATTAAAAATACCTTTTTTGTTCATTTTTGTTTGTTACTGACCTTAGCTTAACACATAGATACAGTTCTGCTCATGATCTGCAAAAATTACAGCTTCAAAGAACATGTCCAATGAGCTAGTCAGGATTGGCACTCTCTTGTAACCACCAATCACTGGCTGTATTGTGGCTCCTGAGCAAACATGTACTTGAAAAAGTTACATGCTGTAACAAATTAGATTATTTAATTTTTGATTTAGAATGCCCCTTTAACTCTTTTTAAATATCAGTTTCACATATTATTTCTAATATATCAATTTGTTTAGGTATTGGGACCCCTATTCCAACAACAAAACTCATGTTTGTTCTGCTAATGTGCATATATCTATCCCCATCTGTATTCTTCCTTTGACCTTTAAGCAACTTTTGACAATGGTATATTGTCACTTAAAGGAATAGGAAACAATTGGAAAAGTTGTTTAAAATTGTATGCTCTATCTGAATCAAGAACGGAAAAAAATGGGTTTTATGTCCCTTTAACTATCCTGCACCCCACTGGGAGTGTAATGTCTTCTGCAGGCTGTGTTTACGTAGGCTTGTCAATAGCTTAGCCTTTAGTATAAAAACTTTTAGTATAGGTTGGGATACCACAGGCTAAATCGGCTATTTTAAATGCCGAAATAAGGGTAAAGGAGATACTTGTAAACCATTTAATACACCACAGCAGGTAAAATTGATCATTGGGAACAATTTAAAGCTTAGAAAAAATTTGGGTAAACTATCCCTTTAAAAGAGACTGGATCTATCTATCTCTCTACAAATGTGCATCTGACTTCAGTATTTTGGAAGGCTCCTGAGTTTCATGCCAACTCCTGGCTTACAATTGAAAGTGACTCAGGAAACTAGAAATGCTGTTTGTTTTTTATACCTGACCCAATAAACATGGAAAATTGACAGATTCCTGATTAAACTGACACATGGGCCTTGGGCTCTCTGACCTTTTACGGGTTTAGTGTGTAAAGGTTGAATCTTTGCCATCGGCTGGAATACTAAAAGTAAAGGACACATTGAACGTTTCACAATCTGTCATTCAGGAAACAAATGGAATTTCATTTACACATGTAAGCTGGGGAATGGGTAGTGTATTATGTATCTTTTTACAAATTTTAAACTTTGGAGTAGACTGTCCCTTTAATGTTGTCTTTAAGTTTAGCTGGGTGGTGTGCCCATTAATTAGGTCCTAGGAGGAACTCTGGCGGTAGAATTCTCAGATCAGAGCATTGGGAAGCTTCTAAAAAAAGCAATAACCATGTTTTCTATTGGACTACAATGGTCTTGAATTTGCAAACCACAAGAAAACCTTGGTGAACTATTGGAAGATTGGCTACTGTCTTTACTTGTGAATTATCTTTCTCACTGTAGAATGCTGTTTAGGAAATGACCTTATAATCCTTCTCAGATTGATGGGCAGCAACACTTTCTTCTCTAAGATCATTGCTGATGCTCCTTGGCATCATTGCTTTGCTCCTTGGCATTGTGTTAACACACACCTGAATGCTCCAGACCAGCAAACTGCTAAAATGTCTGCTTTTATAGAGGCGGTCACATTGGCTGATGATCAATTAATCGAGGTTATTTGATTAGTTGCACCTGGCTATTACTTAGCCTCTTAAAGGGACAGTTAACACTACAATTGTTATAGTTTAAAAAGATAGATAATGCCTTTAACTACGTATTCCCCAGCTTCGCACAACCAACACAGTTATATTAAAGGGACAGGAAACCCAAACATTTTCTTTTATGATTTAAATAGAGAATACAATTGTAAACAACTTTCCAATTTACTTCTATTATTTATTTTGCTTCCCTTTCTTGTTATTGTTTGCTGAGTGGTTTATCTAGGAAAGCTCAGGAGCAGCAAAGAACCTAGTTTCTAGCTGTTGATTGGTTGCTGCATATATATACTGATTGTCATTGGCTCACCCATGTGTTCAATCAGCAACTAGTGGTTGCATTGCTGCTCATTCAACAAAGCATAGCAAGAGAACAAAGAAAAATTGATAATAGGAGTAAATTAGAAAGTTGCTTAAAATTGCATGTTCTATCTGAATCATGAAAGAAAACATTTGGATTTCATATCCCTTTAATATACTTTATAACATTTAAACCTCTAAATTTCTGCCTGTTTCTAAGCCACTACAGACAGCCTCTTATCACATTCTTTTGTATTTGCTTTTCACAACAGGAGACTGCTAGTTCATGTAAACCATATAGATAACATTGTGCTCACGTCCATGCAGTTATTTAAGAGTCAGCACAACACAGCACTTATTGGCTAAAATACAAGTCAATAGATAATAAATAAAAAGTTATGTGATCAGGGGACTGTCAGAGTATTCTTAGATACAAGGTAATCATCACAGAGGTAAAAGTGTATTAATATAACTGTGTTGGTTGTGCAAAACTGGGGAATGGGTAATAAAGGGATTATCTATCTTTTTAAACAACAACAATTCTGGTGTAGACTATCCCTTTAATTCATATGTAAGCAGTAAGGGTGTACTTAGTTTTTCACACATGGCTTCTCCATTTTAGCTTTATATTTGCTAAATAAATCATGACACTGTAATATGTCATGTGTTTATCTGTGGTAGTATTTACCTAATTTTAATACCTGCTAAGGACCAGATGATTGTTATTATGTCCTGATACGTAAAACCATAGAATTTAAAGAGGGTGTAGTTTCCTTTTCATACTATTTATTGTTGTAGCCATATTAGTCCAGTAGTTGAATATAAAAATAACAAGAGTATTGCAGTATGCAGTAATATCATTTTTTATAGGAATCTCGAAAGCTTGTCTTTTACTATATGTAATGCTAGCCCAATAAAAAAGGTATTACTGCATAGTGCAATACTCTTGTTATTTTGATATGATATATATATGTATATACAGGGAGTGCAGAATTATTAGGCAAATGAGTATTTTGACCACATCATCCTCTTTATAATATGCATGTTGTCTTACTCCAAGCTGTATAGGCTCGAAAGCCTACTACCAATTAAGCATATTAGGTGATGTGCATCTCTGTAATGAGAAGGGGTGTGGTCTAATGACATCAACACCCTATATCAGGTGTGCATAATTATTAGGCAACTTCCTTTCCTTTGGCAAAATGGGTCAAAAGAAGGACTTGACAGGCTCAGAAAAGTCAAAAATAGTGAAATATCTTGCAGAGGGATTCAGCACTCTTAAAATTGCAAAGCTTCTGAAGCGTGATAATCGAACAATCAAGCGTTTCATTCAAAATAGTCAACAGGGTCGCAAGAAGCGTGTGGAAAAACCAAGGCGCAAAATAACTGCCCATGAACTGAGAAAAGTCAAGCGTGCAGCTGCCAAGATGCCACTTGCCACCAGTTTGGCCATATTTCAGAGCTGCAACATCACTGGAGTGCCCAAAAGCACAAGGTGTGCAATACTCAGAGACATGGCCAAGGTAAGAAAGGCTGAAAGACGACCACCACTGAACAAGACACACAAGCTAAAACGTCAAGACTGGGCCAAGAAATATCTCAAGACTGATTTTTCTAAGGTTTTATGGACTGATGAAATGAGAGTGAGTCTTGATGGGCCAGATGGATGGGCCCGTGGCTGGATTGGTAAAGGGCAGAGAGCTCCAGTCCGACTCAGACGCCAGCAAGGTGGAGGTGGAGTACTGGTTTGGGCTGGTATCATCAAAGATGAGCTTGTGGGGCCTTTTCGGGTTGAGGATGGAGTCAAGCTCAAATCCCAGTCCTACTGCCAGTTTCTGGAAGACACCTTCTTCAAGCAGTGGTACAAGAAGAAGTCTGCATCCTTCAAGAAAAACATGATTTTCATGCAGGACAATGCTCCATCACACGCGTCCAAGTACTCCACAGCGTGGCTGGCAAGAAAGGGTATAAAAGAAGAAAATCTAATGACATGGCCTCCTTGTTCACCTGATCTGAACCCCATTGAGAACCTGTGGTCCATCATCAAATGTGAGATTTACAAGGAGGGAAAACAGTACACCTCTCTGAACAGTGTCTGGGAGGCTGTGGTTGCTGCTGCACGCAATGTTGATGGTGAACAGATCAAAACACTGACAGAATCCATGGATGGCAGGCTTTTGAGTGTCCTTGCAAAGAAAGGTGGCTATATTGGTCACTGATTTGTTTTTGTTTTGTTTTTGAATGTCAGAAATGTATATTTGTGAATGTTGAGATGTTATATTGGTTTCACTGGTAAAAATAAATAATTGAAATGGGTATATATTTGTTTTTTGTTAAGTTGCCTAATAATTATGCACAGTAATAGTCACCTGCACACACAGATATCCCCCTAAAATAGCTATAACTAAAAACTACTTCCAAAACTATTCAGCTTTGATATTGAGTTTTTTGGGTTCATTGAGAACATGGTTGTTGTTCAATAATAAAATTAATCCTCAAAAATACAACTTGCCTAATAATTCTGCACTCCCTGTGTGTATATATATATATATATATATATATATATATATATATATATATATATATATATATATATATATATATATATATAGACATACATATACAAAGGGTATATTTTTTGATTTACAATACGAATTTATGTGGGTCACGTCATACATACATAATGAAAGGAGTTCAACTTATAACCAGGACCCACAATCCACTAGTATGGATGCATATTGTACTCTAATATAAAATTCAACGTGAAACATGTGAAATTCATGTATACAATTATATATGTGCATGGAAACCATACAAATGCTTGTATCTTAACATGTATGCATTTGTATTATGACCCTGGAGAGGTCTCCCAAAGGGTGACGGAGGAAACCAGACGTGGACACAATCATCTGGGGTTCTCATGTTCCTTGTTCAGAGGAGAATTGCCTGGTATTTCGGGGCTGGACTGACCTTGGCAGGATCAGACTGATATACAAAATGAAAGTTTTCCTCTGTGAAAGCTCAACTGGGCTAAACGAGGCTGCTCCTGGGTGGTAACTCACCATAGAACAAGCTACTGAGCTGTTGTTCACTCTTGGTAGAGTGCTTCTCTATTGTATGCATCTTTACCTGGAAAGTGGAAACCACATGAAAGTTTGTAATTTGTCATTTTCCTGTCTTTGAATAGGGCTGCGGATAGCCACAATGCATACACGATTCAAGAGATATAAACTTATAAATAAATGTGGTCTTTCTTTGGAATTGATAATATGATGACATTTACAGATAGTTTATGCAAACTAGGCTTAGGTAAGGTGTGAACATTCTTATAAGTGTAGGTAGATTTGTTAGAATCAGTCTGAGAAAGACAAATGGTTGCAGGAAATTGTTGTATTAAAGGGACAGTCTACACCAGAACTGTTATAGTTTAAAAAGATAGATAACGCCTTTACTACCCACTCCCCAGCTTTGCACAACCAACATTGTTATATTAATATACTTTATATAATTTAAACCTCTAAATTTCTGCCTGTTTCTAAGCCACTACAGACAGCCTCTTATCACATGCTTTTTTATTAGCTTTTCACAACAGGGTAGTGCTAGTTTATGTGAACCATATAAATAACATTGTGCTAAGGCCCGTAGGTTGTGGCAGACACTGCACTAATTGGATAAAATGCAAGTCAGTAGATAATAAATGAAAAGTCATGTGATCAGGGGGCTGTCAGAAGATGCTTAGATACAAGGTAATCAGAGGTAAAAAGTATATTAATATAACAGTGCTGGTTATGCAAAACTGCGGAATGGGTAATAAAGGCATTATCTATCTTTTAAAACATAAAAATCTTCGGAGTAGACTGTCCCTTAAAGTGCAAATCTTTGTTTCAAATTAAAGCTATATTATGTATGTACACAATAAGACTACAAATAGGTTCATTATATTTTACCAAAAGCACAGTTGCATGTATACAATGCCTACAGGTTAGTAAGACAGTTACATATTATTTTGCTAAAAAAATGTATTCTGCTTTGCAGAGGACTGTATCCTTTTCTTTCCATAAGGCAGGGAGAATCCACAACTTCATTCCTTACGTTGGGAAATACAACACCTGGCCACCAGGAGGAGGCAACGACACCCCAGCCGAAGGCTTAAATATCCCTCCCACTTCCCCTATCCTCCCATTCATTCTTTGCCTTTCGTCACTTGAGGAGGATGGCAGAAAAGTCAGAAGATTTTGGATAGTCCTGTAATGGGTATGTTCCCTTCAAGAGAGGACTGGATAGTCATATAAACCTCTTAGTGAGAGTATTGATAAAAGTTAGAGTCTGGAGATGCAGGGAAAGTTTTTCTGCAAACCCATCCAGACTGTCGACTAACAACTCCTGAGCAATCAGTGTTGACGAGTTTCACTGCTTGCTGTTACACACTCAGGTCCCTGTCAGAGTGTGTCGCTGCAAGACTGTCACACTTGAGAGGCTTTATCTGTTCCACAGCATGGATCCAGGAGGGTAAGACTGCTTTATTATGTATAGCAGGGATTCTAATATAGGGTCACAGTGTGGCTCCTTTATACCTCAATAGGATCAAGGGTAAATATTTCCTTCAGGGAGATTATTTGGAACAGTTTTGGGGATTTTTATGTACTTCTTTCACTTTGTGGGGGTTTGGGCTCAAAAGACTGTGTGCTTTTGGTTTGGAACAAACCGGTTTCACTTTAGTTTTTGAACAAATATCTGGAATCATGATTTCCAAGCTACCAAATTTTAAAGGAGTTGTCCAGCTTATATTAGCTTAACGCCCTCTTTCATAGCAGGGTAAATCCTGTCTTGCGCACCACATGACCGGGTGCATTCTCTTTCACTTCCTTATGATCCTGCTGCAGATATCTTTCCTTGAGAAGATCATTTTCACTGATAGCCTGTCTGGGTCTAGGAGGTGGTGGGTGCCCCAGCCAGTGGGAATATAAAGGTGCCGTTTTATATATAAAGTGCTTTATTTTGTTCAGTTTTTTATTCCATCTGTGAGAGTACATACCAAAGCTTTGGAGGACTCTGATACTACATAAGAATGTTCCGCTCCTTCTGTTGTGAATAATAATACCTGTTTACACTGTGAGGAGGCTAGGGTTTGCCTGTCTGCTTAATTTTGTTCCATTTGCCTAGGCACTGTTTTAAGTGTAAAAATGGAGCTAAGTCTGTTAATATAATTAGTCCCTCTGAGCCATCAACCTCTCAGGGTTCTATGTCCTGAGAGATTACTACCCTTTCTACTCAAACCACTTCACATGCAGTCCCCCTAGGCACAACTAATTCTCCATCTGGAGGGGGGGTCTTTTTCCTGTGGACTTTACCACACAGCTAAAATCGGCGGTGTCTGCGGCCCTGAATGCCCTATATCTGGGAAATGCAAGAGAAAGGTCAAACATGGTTCTCCTGACTTAGTCATCTAAATGTATGTTGGAGCTAGCTTGTATGTCCCAGCTATCCAAGGATGAGTTTACCTCTGTAGCTTCAGAGGGTGAACTTTCTGAGTCTGAGACTTCCGTTACTAAATCTCCTCCAGCGGAGGAACCCGCCTTTAGATTTAATATTGAACATTTGCGGTTTTTGCTAAAGGAGGTCCTGTCCACTTTAGAGGTTCCAGAGGCTAAGCTACCTGATGAACCTAAGATCCTTAAGTTAGACAGGGTTTATGAAGACAGAAAGGTCCCACAGACTTCTCCTGTACTAGTTTGTATGGCGAACAATATTAGTAACAGATGGGAAAGAATCAGAACTTCTTTTTCCCCCACAACAACGTTTAGGAAATTGTTTCCAGTCCCTGACTCTCAATCGGAACTGTGGGGTTCCATCCCTAAGGTGGATGGTGCAATACTGCCCCCTGCAGATTCGCGGTTAAACTGTATTCAAAGCCTCAATGGATCAAATTTGTAAGGTGGCTACCGGGTCCTCCTTACATGCTTTTTCTAAATTTTGCAAGTTTTATGTGTTTGCTTCGGCTGAAGCAGCTTTCGGGAGAGAGGTTTTGCAGGCTGTGTGCCCTCAGATTAGGATCCGCATCTTTTTTGTTCCCTCCCGTTATTCCTTCAGTGTCCTCTGGAGCTTGGGTATTGTTTTCCCAATAGTAAGGAATGAAGTTGTGGACTTTCCCTGCCTTATGTAAAGAAAACAAAATGTATGCTTATCAGATAAATTCCTTTCTTTTCTGGCAGGGAGAGTCCATGACCCTGCCCGTTAGTTATTCTTTGTTTGGGCGGCTCCCTTTTTGTTTTTCTTGTGGCACATTTATACCCTGATGTTTCTCCTACTTTTCTTCGTTCACTCGGCCGAATGACTGGGGGGATAGGAGAAATGGGGGGATATTTAAGCCTTTGACTGGGGTGTCTTTGCGTCCTCCGGGTGGCCAGGTGTTATATTTCCCAACACTTAGGGATTAATTTGTGGACTCTCCCTGCCAGGAAAGAAATTAATTTAACTGGTAAGCATAAATTTTGTTTTTGTGGTTTAAGGGTTAATTTAGAGTGGAAACGTTGGAATGGTAATTTAATGTAATCTCTGCCTAGGAAAAAAAACACTAAAGGCTGGATTCATCAAAGTCTGATGGTCATTTTCACCCCTGTCCATCTGGCATCACTTCCCCATATTTAACATTGCATACTACGACTAGTGTGCAATCTCCCCCCCCCCCCCCTCCATGTCACTGGCAGCCAATTGTGCTCGAGCATGGGCTGCCAATCTCCCAGTCAGAAAGTCCAGGGGGATTGAGATACACCACATAACAGGTGGTAAAGTGGGTTAAGATGCATCGATCTGATGACTGCTGTGTCTTAACTCTCCGGCTGAAAGTTCACTCATGCGAACCTGCAGTCTGAATTTGTGATAATTCTGGCCCTTAAGGTTTGATTCCAATCTAGTTAATTGTGTTTTTCAACTATGAAGCACATATTTTTGTTTTTCTTTTCATCAGAAAGATCACAACAATAAGACCATTCTTTGTTTTTATTTTATTTTTTTATAAATATTAGCATGGATATGGGTAAAGTTACCTATACGACACATGGGCAGCATTTACTTTAACGATCACATGCACCTGATCACAAGTTATTGACTAGATAGAAAAAATGGACAAATTGGACAGTCAAAGACACTTGTTAAATGTTCAACACCCCCCACAGTCTGACCAATAACATACACTGATTTGACTGCACTTTGACCCTTATTTGGAGGAATCAATCTGGGCTTTAGTCTGCAGAGAACAAGGCTAACCAGTCATAATTTTAGTATAAAGTACACTGTTTTACAGTTTTGTTTAAATTTTATTGTAATTGAAAAACTAATACAAAATCAAAAAGAAAATCACTAAACGATTTTAAATGGTAACAAAGAAGACTAAAGTTAAAGCGATAGTCTAGTCAAAATTGACTCGTATTACACATTTTTCTTTATTCTCTTGGTATCTTTATTTGAAAAAGCAGTAATGTAAGCTTAGGAGCCGGCCCATTTTTGGTTCAGAACCTGGGTAGCACTTGCTGATTGGTGCCTAAATGTAGCCACCAATTAGCAAGCGCTAGTCAGGTGCTGCATCAAAAATTTTACATTCCTGCTTTTTCAAATAAAGATACCAAGAGAATAAAGAAAAATTGATAACAGGAGTAAATGATAAAGTTGCTTAATATTGCATGCTCTATCTGAATCATGAAAGTTTAATTTTGACTAAACTATTCCTTTTAACACATCTCTAAATTATTCCAAAGAGAAAAGTATATATATATTATCTCTTGCATACTATCATAATTACTGTCACGGATACCAGGCTGCAAGGGTTACCCCCATCCCACTGCTACCCAGCTCACTCCTTTTTACCTTGGATATGGCCCTTTTGTGTCATTCACGCAGGGGCGTATTAAGGCATAGGCCAACGAGGCCGGTGCCTAGGGAGGCAGATTTTTAAGGGGCAGCAGAATTTTGAGTCCCTAGGGCCACTCTACTGAACTCAAGGCCGGGTGGCTAAATCAACCAATTACAAATGACTTAAATGGCTGGCCCAGCTATTGCTGTCCTATGGGATTGTATGTGGATGCGCATGTCGTGGTGACAGTGGAGGCGGAGCTCACTTGCGCAGCCTGGCCTGGACTGAGAGGGAATGTGGTATTCTTCCTGGCTCCACCGCGTGATTGAGACTCACACAGACTACACAGTGCAGTGTGCACTACAACTTGACCACTGTGAAACAGCATATGCCTTTCTCCCTTCAATACATCTTCATTAGGCATTAAAATACTTAAACGGATTAGTCACTAAATACTTGTACATTTACTGTTTGTCTATCTGTCATACATGCAAAGAATAAGTATTTTTTGCTGAATCTATGCAACTATGTGACTTAAAACACAACTGAAAATATGTTGTATGCATTTAATACATTCAGAAACAATACAAGTATATACTTTATTATGATTGTATCATGTGACTTTATCCCCTAGGATACAATTCCTAAACCTATCATAACTACTGTTGTATTTTTTAAGTACTTTTAAAGGCCAGTTTGTATATTCATTACATAGTTATCCAAGCAGATATTTTGCTTAAATAATTGTCAATCGCCAAAGAAGATGCTTAAGGTTAAACAACTACCTACTGACAAACTATCATACAGTGAAGGATAGTGAATGCAAGCCCTGATGAACATCTACTTAAAAAGACATAATTTTTTTTTACATTTGTTACACCCTGCCCCAAAAATATTATGTCTAAAAAAAGGCCTTAAACCTGGGGTGGGGTGGGGGGGCAGCAGAATTTTGAGTGCCTAGGGCAGCACAAAACCTAAATACGCCCCTGCATTCACGATCTCCCAGACTCTTGGTTTAGCTTGTTTTATGATCTGTACACCCTCACGGAAGAGCTGATCTCTGACCGCCTAACCCCTTTCCGGCTGGCCGGGCTCCTGGAACTACCGGCCGGCCGCGCCTCCCTGCATACCCACTGACATTTTCACCAGATCGCTTCAGCGGCCCTTTTCCCAAGAGCTCCGCTCTTTTGGGAATTGGTACTCCCTAGGGAGGGCAAGAGGCGGGGTGATTGCCAGAGGGGAGCTCCCTTGGGAACCTTCTGGACCCCCCTACAACTCCTATTTCCCCTTGGCCTTCCCGGTGTACGTTTCATCACTGGGAAGGCCAAGGGGCGAGAAAAAAAATTGTGAGATCTGCAGTGCGAAAATCTTTATAGAATTACACTCGGATTAGAGACATTTTCATATACGCCCATGTTCAGCCCATTTTAACGAAAAAACAACAATTACGCTTTGCATTTTGTATTTATAAGTACATATTATTTTCTGTGTGATTTTTGCACATCCAGTGCACTAAAATTACGATTTACGCTGTGCATATTTAATTAGATTTATTCCTGTGTAAATTACACACACATTTAACGTTTTTTTGTTAAAATACAATTTTTGGTAAAGAATTTTGTTACGATTTTTGATGCACCTTAAAAATAAACTTTCTCCAACATAGGTGTGTCCGGTCCACGGCGTCATCCTTACTTGTGGGATATTCTCTTCCCCAACAGGAAATGGCAAAGAGCCCAGCAAAGCTGGTCACATGATCCCTCCTAGGCTCCGCCTACCCCAGTCATTCTCTTTGCCGTTGTACAGGCAACATCTCCACGGAGATGGCTTAGAGTTTTTTAGTGTTTAACTGTAGTTTTTCATTATTCAATCAAGAGTTTGTTATTTTCAAATAGTGCTGGTACGTACTATTTACTCAGAAACAGAAAAGAGATGAAGAATTCTGTTTGTATGAGGAAAATGATTTTAGCAACCGTAACTAAAATCCATGGCTGTTCCACACAGGACTGTTGAGAGCATTAACTTCAGTTGGGGGAACAGTTTGCAGTCTTTGCTGCTTGAGGTATGACACATTCTAACAAGACGATGTAATGCTGGAAGCTGTCATTTTCCCTATGGGATCCGGTAAGCCATGTTTATTACGATTGTAAATAAGGGCTTCACAAGGGCTTATTTAGACTGTAGACATTTTTTAGGCTAAATTAACACTTATTTAGCCTTGAGGAATCATTTATTCTGGGTATTTTGATATAATAATATCGGCAGGCACTGTTTTAGACACCTTATTCTTTAGGGGCTTTCCCAAAGCATAGGCAGAGTCTCATTTTCGCGCCGGTGTTGCGCACTTGTTTTTGAGAGGCATGGCATGCAGTCGCATGTGAGAGGAGCTCTGATACTTATAAAAGACTTCTGAAGGCATCATTTGGTATCGTATTCCCCTTGGGTTTGGTTGGGTCTCAGCAAAGCAGATACCAGGGACTGTAAAGGGGTTAAAGCTTAAAACGGCTCCGGTTCCGTTATTTTAAGGGTTAAAGCTTCCAAATTTGGTGTGCAATATTTTCAAGGCTTTAAGACACTGTGGTGAAAGTTTGGTGAATTTTGAACAATTCCTTCATGTTTTTTCGCAATTGCAGTAATAAAGTGTGTTCAGTTTAAAATTTAAAGTGACAGTAACGGTTTTATTTCAAAACGTTTTTTGTACTTTCTTATCAAGTTTATGCCTGTTTAACATGTCTGAACTACCAGATAGACTGTGTTCTGAATGTGGGGAAGCCAGAATTCCTATTCATTTAAATAAATGTGATTTATGTGATAATGACAATGATGCCCAAGATGATTCCTCAAGTGAGGGGAGTAAGCATGGTACTGCATCATTCCCTCCTTCGTCTACACGAGTCTTGCCCACTCAGGAGGCCCCTAGTACATCTAGCGCGCCAATTCTCCTTACTATGCAACAATTAACGGCTGTAATGGATAATTCTGTCAAAAACATTTTAGCCAAAATGAACCCTGTTCAGCGTAAGCGTGGATGCTCTGTTTTAGTTACTGAAGAGCATGACGACGCTGATATTAATATCTCTGAAGGGCCCCTAACCCAATCTGAGGGGGCCAGGGAGGTTTTGTCTGAGGGAGAAATTACTGATTTAGGGAATATTTCTCAGCAGGCTGAATCTGATGTGATTACTTTTAAATTTAAATTGGAACATCTCCGCATTTTGCTTAAGGAGGTATTATCCACTCTGGATGATTGTGAAAATTTGGTCATCCCAGAGAAACTATGTAAAATGGACAAGTTCCTAGAGGTGCCGGGGCTCCCAGAAGCTTTTCCTATACCCAAGCGGGTGGCGGACATTGTTAATAAAGAATGGGAAAGGCCCGGTATTCCTTTCGTCCCTCCCCCCATATTTAAAAAATTGTTTCCTATGGTCGACCCCAGAAAGGACTTATGGCAGTCAGTCCCCAAGGTCGAGGGAGCGGTTTCTACTTTAAACAAACGCACCACTATTCCCATAGAGGATAGTTGTGCTTTCAAAGATCCTATGGATAAAAAATTAGAAGGTTTGCTTAAAAAGATGTTTGTTCAGCAGGGTTACCTTCTACAACCCATTTCATGCATTGTCCCTGTCACTACAGCCGCATATTTCTGGTTTGATGAACTGATTAAGGTGCTCGATAGTGACTCGCCTCCTTATGAGGAGATTATGGACAGAGTCAATGCTCTCAAATTGGCTAATTCTTTCACTCTTGACGCCTCTTTGCAATTGGCTAAGTTAGCGGCTAAGAATTCTGGGTTTGCTATTGTGGCGCGCAGAGCGCTTTGGTTGAAATCTTGGTCGGCTGATGCGTCTTCCAAGAACAAGCTACTAAACATTCCTTTCAAGGGGAAAACGCTGTTTGGTCCTGACTTGAAAGAGATTATCTCTGATATCACTGGGGGTAAGGGCCATGCCCTTCCTCAGGATCGGCCTTTCAAGGCAAAAAATAGACCTAATTTTCGTCCCTTTCGTAAAAACGGACCAGCCCAAGGTGCTACGTCCTCTAAGCAAGAAGGTAATACTTCTCAGGCCAAGCCAGCTTGGAGACCAATGCAAGGCTGGAACAAGGGAAAGCAGGCAAAGAAACCTGCCACTGCTACCAAGACAGCATGAAATATCGGCCCCCGATCCGGGACCGGATCTGGTGGGGGGCAGACTCTCTCTCTTCGCTCAGGCTTGGGCAAGAGATGTTCTGGATCCTTGGGCGCTAGAAATAGTCTCCCAGGGTTATCTTCTGGAATTCAAGGGACTTCCCCCAAGGGGAAGGTTCCACAGGTCTCAGTTGTCTTCAGACCACATAAAAAGACAGGCGTTCTTACTTTGCGTAGAAGACCTGTTAAAAATGGGAGTGATTCATCCTGTTCCATTGAGAGAACAAGGGATGGGGTTCTACTCCAATCTGTTCATAGTTCCCAAAAAAGAGGGAACATTCAGACCAATCCTAGATCTCAAGATCTTAAACAAATTTCTCAAGGTCCCATCTTTCAAGATGGAAACCATTCGAACTATCCTTCCTTCCATCCAGGAAGGTCAATTCATGACCACGGTGGATTTAAAGGATGCGTATCTACATATTCCTATCCACAAGGAACATCATCGGTTCCTAAGGTTTGCATTCCTGGACAAACATTACCAGTTCGTGGCGCTTCCTTTCGGATTAGCCACTGCTCCAAGGATTTTCACAAAGGTACTAGGGTCCCTTCTAGCTGTGCTAAGACCAAGGGGCATTGCAGTAGTACCTTACCTGGACGACATTCTAATTCAAGCGTCGTCCCTCCCTCGAGCAAAGGCTCACACGGACATCGTCCTGGCCTTTCTCAGATCGCACGGCTGGAAAGTGAACGTGGAAAAGAGTTCTCTATCCCCGTCAACAAGGGTTCCCTTCTTGGGAACAATTATAGACTCCTCAGAAATGAGGATTTTTCTAACAGAGGCCAGAAAGACAAAGCTCCTGGACTCTTGTCGAATACTTCATTCCGTTCCTCTTCCTTCCGTAGCTCAGTGCATGGAAGTGATCGGGTTGATGGTAGCGGCAATGGACATAGTTCCTTTTGCGCGCATTCATCTAAGACCGTTACAACTGTGCATGCTCAGTCAGTGGAATGGGGACTATACAGACTTGTCTCCAAAGATACAAGTAAATCAGAGGACCAGAGACTCACTCCGTTGGTGGCTGTCCCTGGACAACCTGTCACGAGGGATGACATTCCACAGACCAGAGTGGGTCATTGTCACGACCGACGCCAGTCTGATGGGCTGGGGCGCGGTCTGGGGATCCCTGAAAGCTCAGGGTCTTTGGTCTCGGGAAGAATCTCTTCTACCGATAAATATTCTGGAACTGAGAGCGATATTCAATGCTCTCAAGGCTTGGCCTCAGCTAGCGAGGACCAAGTTCATACGGTTTCAATCAGACAACATGACGACTGTTGCGTATATCAACCATCAGGGGGGAACAAGGAGTTCCCTAGCGATGGAAGAAGTGACCAAGATCATTCTATGGGCGGAGTCTCACTCCTGCCACCTGTCTGCTATCCACATCCCGGGAGTGGAAAATTGGGAAGCGGATTTTCTGAGTCGTCAGACATTGCATCCGGGGGAGTGGGAACTCCATCCGGAAATCTTTGCCCAAGTCACTCAACTTTGGGGCATTCCAGACATGGATCTGATGGCCTCTCGTCAGAACTTCAAAGTTCCTTGCTACGGGTCCAGATCCAGGGATCCCAAGGCGGCTCTAGTGGATGCACTAGTAGCACCTTGGACCTTCAAACTAGCTTATGTGTTCCCGCCGTTTCCTCTCATCCCCAGGCTGGTAGCCAGGATCAATCAGGAGAGGGCGTCGGTGATCTTGATAGCTCCTGCGTGGCCACGCAGGACTTGGTATGCAGATCTGGTGAATATGTCATCGGCTCCACCTTGGAAGCTACCTTTGAGACGAGACCTTCTTGTTCAGGGTCCGTTCGAACATCCGAATCTGGTTTCACTCCAGCTGACTGCTTGGAGATTGAACGCTTGATTTTATCGAAGCGAGGTTTCTCAGATTCTGTTATCGATACTCTTGTTCAGGCCAGAAAGCCTGTAACTAGAAAGATTTACCATAAAATTTGGAAAAAATATATCTGTTGGTGTGAATCTAAAGGATTCCCTTGGGACAAGGTTAAGATTCCTAGGATTCTATCCTTCCTTCAAGAAGGATTGGAAAAAGGATTATCGGCAAGTTCCCTGAAGGGACAGATTTCTGCCTTGTCGGTGTTACTTCACAAAAAACTGGCAGCTGTGCCAGATGTTCAAGCCTTTGTTCAGGCTCTGGTTAGAATCAAGCCGGTTTACAAACCTTTGACTCCTCCTTGGAGTCTCAATTTAGTTCTTTCAGTTCTTCAGGGGGTTCCGTTTGAACCCTTACATTCCGTTGATATTAAGTTATTATCTTGGAAAGTTTTGTTTTTAGTTGCAATTTCTTCTGCTAGAAGAGTTTCAGAATTATCTGCTCTGCAGTGTTCTCCTCCTTATCTGGTGTTCCATGCAGATAAGGTGGTTTTACGTACTAAACCTGGTTTTCTTCCAAAAGTTGTTTCTAACAAAAACATTAACCAGGAGATTATCGTACCTTCTCTGTGTCCGAAACCAGTTTCAAAGAAGGAACGCTTGTTGCACAATTTGGATGTTGTTCGCGCTCTAAAATTCTATTTAGATGCTACAAAGGATTTTAGACAAACATCTTCCCTGTTTGTTGTTTATTCAGGTAAAAGGAGAGGTCAAAAAGCAACTTCTACCTCTCTCTCTTTTTGGATTAAAAGCATCATCAGATTGGCTTACGAGACTGCCGGACGGCAGCCTCCCGAAAGAATCACGGCTCATTCCACTAGGGCTGTGGCTTCCACATGGGCCTTCAAGAACGAGGCTTCTGTTGATCAGATATGTAGGGCAGCGACTTGGTCTTCACTGCACACTTTTACCAAATTTTACAAGTTTGATACTTTTGCTTCTTCTGAGGCTATTTTTGGGAGAAAGGTTTTGCAAGCCGTGGTGCCTTCCATTTAGGTGACCTGATTTGCTCCCTCCCTTCATCCGTGTCCTAAAGCTTTGGTATTGGTTCCCACAAGTAAGGATGACGCCGTGGACCGGACACACCTATGTTGGAGAAAACAGAATTTATGTTTACCTGATAAATTTCTTTCTCCAACGGTGTGTCCGGTCCACGGCCCGCCCTGGTTTTTTAATCAGGTCTGATAATTTATTTTCTTTAACTACAGTCACCACGGTACCATATGGTTTCTCCTATGCTATTATTCCTCCTTAACGTCGGTCGAATGACTGGGGTAGGCGGAGCCTAGGAGGGATCATGTGACCAGCTTTGCTGGGCTCTTTGCCATTTCCTGTTGGGGAAGAGAATATCCCACAAGTAAGGATGACGCCGTGGACCGGACACACCGTTGGAGAAAGAAATTTATCAGGTAAACATAAATTCTGTTTTTTCCCTGCTTATTTTTGTATAATTGGGTCAAATATTTGTTTTGTATGATGTTTAAAATACAAATTTTATTGTGCATTTTTCATATGTAAATGCAGTATACGCCCCTTAGCGAGACACCCTGTTTTCAGGGTAAAAAGTGGCTTTAGATCATTCCACCAGGGAAATAGGACTGGCGAGCATTCTTTAATAATCTCGCCAGCCCAGAGAGCTTTTAATCATCAAGCCCTTAGTGTATTCGCTAAATAATCTTTTATATTCATCAAGAAACAATCAATTTGAAAATAAATCAGAGATTGATGCATAGAATTTCCTTTCCATACATTACATTACCATAAGTAGACTTAAAGGGACAGAAATTATCTTTACCTTAATGCTTTTCAATGGACTTGTTATACCAGCTGTATAGAAGAAAATGTATGATAAATTGTTTATTTTGGTACTTGAAATAACTGGTTTTCTTCTTTGAAACCTCAACCCATCAAATGGGTTGAGCTTTCAGGGAAATCAGATTTCCTTAGTTTATCACTTTCTGTACACATACAGGATTCTTTATATGTAAACCAAAGCCCAATTGAAAAACATTTCATTGCTTATCAGTATATAAACTTTCTGTATAAGTAGGAAACATACTTTTACTTTATTTTGTCATATGAAATAACCCTTTGAAAATAATTTAATACACTTCAGAATGCAAAAGGGATCATTGGGAATAAATTAAAGTGGGGAAACTGTCCCTTTAAAGACTTAAATATTCATTTTCAAAAGTAGATTCTCCAATTAGTAAATTAGAAAATATATTTGGAAAAAAGAGAAACATACTAGAGCCATTAAAATGAGAAATAACAAAAGGGAAGGAATGGAGGAGAGAGAAAAAACTGCCCTCTTCACATATTAGAGTTTGTTCTACTGTTTAAGGGAAATACATGTAGCAGGTTTAGACATGAGAAGTCAAGAGGGTGCCAATTAGAAAATCCTTAATTTTCAGAGCTAACTTATATGAAAAGGGGGCAAAATAATAATGAAAGTATACTGCAAGTCATTTCACATAACTAAAGAATTCATATAGAAATGTCAAGGTGTGTACTGTAAAAAGGATAGGTTGAAATGGTATAAAATAAAAAAGACAGACGAACGCTTATGTGTGTACACATCGTCAGCACTATATGGCTGCAGTGTTTGCAACAATATTATACATTGTTGCAAACATAGTTGAAAACACTTCTGCCATATAGTTCTCAAGATATGTGCTCACTCGAGAGCCTACCTAGATATGCTCTTCAACAAAGGATACCAATTTTAAAGTTTTTAAAAAAAAAAAAAAAAAACTACACATGCTCTATGAAAAGTTTAAAGGACCACTCAATGCAGTAGAATTGCATAATGAACAAGTGCATAATAAAAAGACAATTATTTAACACCTACTCTAAAATTCAAATAAGCAGTAAATTTTATTTTGACCATTTTTTTTTCTCTCTCTCTCATTTTCCATCCCCCTCTATCATGTGATAGACATTAGCCAATCACAGATTATGCATACCCTGTGAGCTTGTGCACATTCTCAGTAGGATCTTGTTCCCCAGAAAGTGTGAATATAAAAAGACTGTGCAAAATTTGATAATGGAAGTAAATTGGAAAGTGTCTTTAAACTGCTGCTCTATCTGAATCATAAAAGTTTATTTTGACCTGAGTGTTCCTTTTTGGGGGGAAAAACTTAAGCGGTCTGAAGCCTTCCAGCCCTAAACTCTTGTGGTATCACTTTTTCTGGGAAAGAGTGAAAGTGACCATGAATTATAAAAATGCAGATCATACCCATGGAGCAACATGTTCAAATATTTAGGCTTGAACAAAATCTTATGTTAGGGTTAATTGTTTTGCTTTTGAAGCCAAAAGGAAGTGCATGTTTGTGTTCTTAGGTCCCTAAAGAGACCGTATAGATCTTGCAATTACAAGGCATCCCTCTTGTCTTGCTATAGAATAATATATCAGCCATGTCTAAAACATTTATAACAACTTAACACCTTGTTTTCTGCAATTGCTTTTCATTAGCCAAACTCCAGCCACCATCTGTTTTGAGGAACCAATCCGGGTATGGGTATGAGACTACAAGGCAACCCACAATCATAGAGCTAGTATTAAGTGAATTGTTTTGCAGTTCTTATCTGTTAAAGCCAAATAGGTCCAGATATGTAGAAGGATTGGCCTTGAAAAGTCAGCAGGGTGCATTCATAGCTTGGAGTATTAGTATATCCCCAATTTTACATGAAAAGGGGGCAAAATAAATAATGAACATATATTTTAAAAGTTGTTTTCTAAACATTTTATATTTTAATCTGAATGGTTTTTACCGTTCACTATGCACCAGTATTCAAGCAACCCTGCCTTCTCAGAGTCAGTAGTGTCTTGCATGACACAAATGACATCTTCACTGAACCAATGCAGGCCATCGTCGGCTCTCTGAGCTTGAATACTGGTGCACAGGCCCTCACAGGATATGCGCGTATGCCACAGAAAAATAGTAATAACTTTTACTAAAAGTATTTTTGCTAATGGAAGTATATTGTAAAAATGCTTCTATTTGAAATTGAAATTCATTAATGCAGATTTAAAATTTGATGTTTCTGTCCCTTTAAAATGTCTAAAAAAAAAATTGAAAGAGATTAAAAAAATGTAAAAAAAAAAAGCTGCAATGTAAAGTTTTATGAATGAGTGCCCAGTTTTTAAAAATACTATTAAAAACAGTGGCACTTTCATTCATGAAACTTTACATTGCAGCTTTTTTTTAAAAAAAATACTAACCTTTTTCTTCAGCAAAGCTGGACTGGCGATCACCCGCCCGCTTCTCATGCTGTACTTAGCACAGGAATGACGAGACCGGCTTCCTCCAATCACGGCGTGGCCTCACAAGATGGCCGGTTTCCTTCTTGCCGGTTTCTTTATTGCTGACATAAGTACAGAGGAGCTGCAGGTGGGGGGTTGCCGCTCCGGCTTTGCTGAAGAAAAAGTTAAAGGGACATTATACACTATTTTTTTCTTTGCAAACATGTTTTGTAGATTATCTATTTATATAGCCCATAAAGTTGTTTGTTTTTTTTAAATTATAGTTGTGTTTATTTTTAAAGAACATTGCGCTGATTTTCAGACTGCTAACCAAGCCCCAAAGTTTTATGTGAATACCGTCAGCTACCTTCTCCAGCTCCTGTTTGTGTAAAGGGTCTTTTCATATGCAAAAGAAGGGGGAGGGGGGAGTGTCTTATGTCCCACTTGCAGTGGGCTTTCCAGCTACCTTTTCAACAGAGCTAAACTGAGAGCTTCTAAGTAAGTTTTTAAACCATTTTATACTGGATATTTATATCAGTATCTGTGCATCTTATTCTTTATAGTAGTGTCTATTACATGCAGTTAAATGAAAATGAGTGTATACCGTCCCTTATAAGTATTTTTTTTTTTCTTTAAACGCTGCAATGTAAAGTTTCATGAATGAAAGTGCCCCTGTTTTTAATAGTATTTTTAAAAACCGGGCACTCATTCATTCAACTTTACATTCCCTTTAAATATTAGCGATAACAATGATAGCAATAAAAGCATTTGAAGCTAATATGCTATTTATTAAAAACCCAATATATTTCTGGACATAGAATTTTTTATTTTTCCTTAAACGCCCTTTACAGTTTTGTCTTTGATGTCAAGTTATGCTGTTTAGTTAAAAACAGATCTCCCCATTTTATTTGCCAAAAAAGTGTCTATTTTTATTCATGTCCTTAATGACTGAGGATGCCAAAATACAGCAGCGCACAGTTCTCTTGCTTTTTATGTAAATAGAGTTGGATTAAGGAAAAGGACTTCAGTTGTGGAGAACGATTCTATCTTCGGTCTCTTCTTTTTCTTTCATTGTAGTGCTCGCCTGAGTGGGACTCTTTCCAGATGGAAAGAATGTGTTTTGCATGAGGCAGTGAATGGTACAGATTGTTAATAAGTACAAAGCTCTGCCATAGGGAATTCCTCCTTTTACACTTCCATGACATAGTTCCACCAGAAAAAAAAATGTATCGTTTCCTCTCCTTAGATCAGAAAATATGAACTTCCTTACTTTAACCCCTTGAGTGCTAACGACGGCTCAGAGCCGTCGCTAGCACTCACCTACCTTTTTGAGAAATCTGGGGGCTCCCATCGACTCCCACCCCGGCGATCGGGCCTGTAAAGTGACAGGCATTGCCCGCGCTTCCCGTTGCGTGCGGTGACGTCACGCGTGATGACGTCACCGCGCAACTTTATTTAAAAATTACAATGGACAAGAGAGGGAAAGGGGGCATGCCACTTAAGAAGCATGTATATCAGGCATCTAAGCAGCTACAGACCCCCAAGACCACAATCGCCTACCCTATCCACAACGGTATACGTCTTGGAGATCTGGGAAAGGAAAAAAAAAGTTTTTTTATTTTATTTTTTTAAATAGTAAAAAACAAACAAAAAAAATCCAGCTTAGCACTCAAATGAAAGTATTATTTGCATTCGGTAATGATGCATTCTTGTTCTCTTAAACACTGTCTGTGTCAGACTCTTTGCAACCAAGAGACTCATTTACATTGCAGGATTTACAGTTTATTTCAATGATGCCGCATAGGCAGTAAAAATAACATTTAATTAAAACGACAGATTTATTATACCCACAAGAAAGTAGTATTGTTTTCTATGACATTTATGTCTTGCTGTCTGCAATATAAAACTTACATGGATGCTTTTTCATTTTTTATCTAAAATACATTTTAAATAGTTTTTGTGTAAAACAGATATTACATTTACTGTACTTCTTAGAGTGGTCAGCCTGGTATGTGCATTAGGACTTTTCGGGAGGAAACAAATGCTGAACATTGCGCCCGCCAGCAGTTTTCGGCTATTTTCCGAGCCGGATTTCTTCTGGTGAAAGTGCAATGCACAAAGATCTGGATTTGCACAGATATTAGTGTGTTCCACTTTCACAAGAAGATTCCAGCTCTAAAAATAGCCAAATGCTCATCTAATAGAATGTACATTGTACCTTAAGTCACTTTTTTATATTTTCCCTTCTCCCTCTCCCTCGCTCATGGGTCCACTCCATGCTATAATGTATTAAAGGGACAATAAAGTCAAAATTAAACTTTCATGATTTAGATATAGAGCATACAATTAGTGCTAAGCACTTTCCCACCTGGGTGCTAAGCTGAATTTAAGGGTTTTTTATTTTTTTTAAATATATTTTTTTTAACTAACCTTTCCAACGGGGGGTCTTGGGGGTCTGTAGCTGCTTAGATGCCTTAGATACAGGTTTCTAAGCAGCATGCCCCATTTCCCTATACTGTTTATTGTATTTTTTAAATAAAGTTGCGCGGTGACGTCACCACGCGAAACGTGAAGCCCCAGCGATTCCTATCACTATGCCGGCCAGATCGCCGGGGTGGTAGCCCCCAGATCTCCCTCAAGGTGGGAGAGTGCTAACGACGGCTCTGAGCCATCATTAGCACCTGACTGAGACAATTTGCGACGGCACAGAGCCGTCGTTAGCACTCAAGGGGTTAAACAACTTTCCAGTTTACTTCTGTTATCAAATTAGGTTTCTTCTCATAGTATCTTTTATTGAAGAGTAACACTAGGTAGGCTCATAAGAGCTCAGGAGTGTGCACGTGTCATTAGTACTGTAAGGCAGCAGTGTTTTGCAAAATTGTATAACAAAGCTACAAATAATGTTGCAAAACACTGCTGCCTTACAGTACTAAAGACACGTGCACACTCCTGAGCTCTTACGAGCCTACCTATATTTACTCTTCAATAAAAGATACTAAGAGAATGGAGCAAATTTGATAACAAGTAAATTGGAAAGTTGTTTTAAATTGCATGTTGTATCTGAATCATGAAAGTATAATTTTGACTTTACTGAGTTTATCCTTTGTTTGTAGCAGTAGGTAGTATGCTGCAAATTATGTTTGTTTTGGTAAATATCTTATTGTTGTATTTTGTTATTATATGTAGGTTATTGTGATAATTCAATAAAAAATAGGGGGGTAATGTATGCATTTCACTTTCCCTTTTAAACTGCATGCTCTAGCTGAGCCATAATGTTTCATTTTCACTTACATGTTCATTTAACCTTTATTTATTGCAGATTTTTTTTAACAATGTTTAAATAGTGCTCTGTCAAATGCATATGCAACAGAAATATTTAGATTTTAAATAATGTCCCTTTAAATTAACTAATGTTCTGACTAAATCAAACATATTAAATTGCTGTTTGTAATTACTAATGAAAAATGTGCAGAAGTAATAAGGTCAGCGCTATGAAAGGTTTAGTGTTTTTCATTTATATGAATGCATTTAATTAAAACATTCCTCTTAGGTTTTCTCAGCTGTGCATGGGGTGTCTAGGGCTGGTTTTTCTATTAGGCAATAGGCTGAGTGTAACCAAGGTCAGCAGTGGACATCTGTTCAAAGCTTAAAGGACATTAAACTGCTGGGGACCACTACAATAACAGGGTAACGGTAAAAAAAACAACTAAAAAAAAAAGAGATTTCCATTCTTGTTCCTGACAGGATTCTTAAAGATATAGAAAGGTCAAAATTGAAATGTGCATTTTTGCAATATTCTTCTATTAGCAAAAATGCTTCTAGTAAAAGCTATTACTTGTTTTCAGTGGCATATGCACATATCCTGAGAGGGCCCATGCACCAGCATGCAAACACTATGCCTGCTCAGAAAGGTGGCACTGGTGTGTATTGCTTCTGAAGATATAGAGGCCGATTTATTATCCTGCGGATGGACATGATCCGCTGTAGTGGATCATGTCTGCCGCACATCAATAAATGCCGACAGCGTATGCTGTCGGCATTTGTCATTGCACAAGCAGTTCTGGTGAACTGCTTGTGCAATACTGCAACACTTTATTATAGTGGCGCGATGTCAAGGAGCATCGGAATGGTAACATTATTATAGTGATGGTGATGTCGGGCAGCGAAGTTGGGAGTGGCAGATTTGGGAATAATAACTTTTATTAGTGGCGGCGATGTCGGGGGCCGCAGATTAGGGGTGTTTAGACTTGGGGTTTACGTTAGGGTGTTGGGTTTAAATGTAACTCTTTTTTTTCCCCATAGACATCAATGGGGTTGCGTTACGGAGAATTTTCATTCTACACTTCAGGTGTTAGGTTTTTTTCTAACACTCTCTCCCCATTGATGTCTAAGGGGGAAAGCGTGCACAAGCACGTCTTCTCAGCCCTTTGGCTTTTGTGCGGTATGGAGCTTAACGCTACCATATCGCACGCACAAAGAGGCTTTTCAGAGACTCGTAATGGCAGTGCAATGGGGGGTGAAATAACACAACTTTTGTTGCATTCGTTTTACACCCTGTTTAGCGCAAAACTCGTAATCTAGCTGATTGTTATTTATCTAATTGCCCCTACATAAATAAACCATATTTTGTTCAGTATAGAATTCCAATAAGATGAGACTCAGAAATTGAACAACTATGGAACAGACTAATTTATACAAAAAAGAGAACATGCTAGTATTTTAGTAAGTTGTTTGCAGAGTACAGAATTGAAATGCACACATACATAATGACAACAACTTGGCTAGAAACGTTAGAGCTGAAAAAACAAACAGTACAAAAATAGGAAAAAAATGAATGCCTAAAAAAAAAAACAATATATCTGATGAAAGCTGTAACAATCTGATATGCTGTTACTATTTGTTTTCAATGCAGTTCAAGAGATCCTTGTTGCATAAATTGTGCTACATATTTTTAGATCCTCAGTGTGGATAATAAGGAGTTTTTACAAATTGTGTGGAAAAGTTGAGAAAAGAAGGAAGCTATTATCAGAGAACTTTGTTATTTTTTTGGTAATCTTTTGTGATGCCAATTTCAAATGATATTCTATAGATAGAAATGTCCATTTACCTATGAAGTGCAGCAATGAAATACATCGATATGCTTATTTGCATACCTGTAAATGGCTTAAACAATTTATCTCCAACTCAAAATCTCTGTCACAACCATAATAATGTTAAAACAGAGTAAAACAAAACCCCAACTAACAATAATACATGTAAAATACCTTGTGTTTTCCACTGTTTATGTACAAAAGAAGCAATAAATGTAGATAAATAAACCGCAGTATGTTGACTGAACACCATCTGTTTGTGTAGTGAATTTATCCCATCAGCCAGTTGTCCGGTTTAGTGTGAATAACATTATGGGGCATATTTATTGAGCTCTGTATGGAGCATGAGGCACCGGTCTAAAGACCGCTGCTCCATAACTCGTCCGCCTACTCTTATTGATTGATACCCCCTGCTAACGGCCGATTGGCCGCGAATTTGCAGGGGGCGGCATTGCACCAGCAGTTCACAAGAACTGCTAGTGCAATAATAAATGCGGACATAATACGCTACTTTGTATAATGTCCGCTCACGCATTGTTAAATATGCCCCTACGGCACAAGCAGCCAATTACAGGTTGCACCAGTTGATGATTTTATGGTCCGTATTTTGACTCCTTGCGAGAGTACGTGCCTAGCTCTCCTGTGCTTCTTTTGACTATAGATTGGTATTTTTTTATTTTGCTTTTATTAAATGTCTATGAATTTGTAGTATATTTTGGCCAATGGTCTACATCCTGGTTTCTCAACAGCCGGGCCGTGGCCCAGTACCGGGCCATGATGGCCCTGCTGGTGGGCCCCGAACTGACTTGCCCCGAACTGCATGCTCTGACTGGCCTACTGCTCCACACACAAGGAATACCAGGCAGACCTGTCAGAGTGCCATTGCACATGCCTGTGTGCACTGTGCACATGTAGCAGCATTTCAGTGGTAGGACAAGGAGAAGATGGGGCTGGCCCTAGACACTGCAGGTAAGTGACTCATACCATTCAACTGACACCAATGAAAAAATATATTTTGTTACCCCACTGACAAATATATATATATAAATGAAACTACCGGGCCTTGGATACATCTGGTTAAATGGATACCGGGCTTTGAGGTCACATGGGTTGAGGACTTCTGGTCTACATGGCAGCCAATATGCCACTCTCTAAAAAATCATATCATAGATTTGTGTCAAAGTTCAAATAAATGATACATTTCCCAGACAATGACCACATTCCACAGACCATAAGAAAATACACTGGAAAGGTTTAGCGGAATGAAGTAATATAATAACGGTTACTAAGCTTTTATATGATTGTATGTAGGTAAAACGTATATCTCAAGTGACCAGGAAAAGGTCAGGCTGTCCTGATTGTGAACAACATTCCCATAGTACTGGAATACAAAACAATTGTGCTGTTTGTAATTTCCCAGCAGCCAGAAAAACAATGGGTGCCCACTCCCCACTATAATGTACTGAGTGCTACCGTTTGTTTTTTAAATATTTATAGATATATAGATAGCCACCGATTAGGCTATGGCCCCAACAGTTGCCAGAATTTTTTTTAATTTTTAAAGGGATAGAAAAGTCAAAATTAAACTTGTATGATTCCTATAGAGCATGTAATTTTAAGACACTTTTAAATTCCCTTCTATTTTCAAATGTGCTTTGTTCTTTTGCTATCCCTTGTTGGAAACAAATATGCACATATCCTACAATGCTGCTGATTGGTGCCTGCACACATTTGTCTGTTGTTATTGGCTAACTAGATGTGTTCATCTTCCTGCCAGTAGTGCAATGCTGTTCCTTCAGCAACGGATAACAAGGGAACAAAGCAAATTTGATAATAGAACATACAATTTTAAATAACTTTTCAATTTACTTCTATCTAAATCATGAAAGTAAATTGTGGGTTTTCCTGTCCCTTTAAGTTTACAGTGAACATATTGATTATAATTTAAATGTATCTGTATTTTATTTTATTATTATTATTACTATACTTTATTTATGAAGCGCCATCATATTCCGCAGCGCTGTCCATGGATACAGTTCATTTAAATAAAACAATAATATAAAACTTCTAAGAGACAGGACAGAATTTACAGACACATACAGGAGGAATCAAGGGCCCTATTCCCGTTAAAGAGATAGTTAGAGATATGAAACTCAAAAGTTTTCTTTCATGATTCAGAGAGCATGCAATTTTAACCAACTTTCTAATTTACTTCTATTATCAATTTTTATTCATTCTCTTGGTATCTTTTATTAAATAGCATGGGCGTAAATATAGGAGCATGTGTTCTGTCGGATTCTGTGACCCGTCGGAATGTGCGTTACGTCACCGCATTGCTGAGCGCGCACGTCACTGTTGCAGAATCCGAGAGCACACACTGCCTGTTGAATTTTGCTGCCTTGACAGAAGTGCCGCGCCGCCCCGTCAGCCTACAGCCGCACACGGCTAAACTACAAAAGGGCTATAGCTGGCTAGATAGCGTCTTTATGTCCCCTGCACTGCCTATATGCTTGTTATGGAAGTAGAGGGAGGATGACTGAATACTTTTAACATTTTCTTTCACAAAGTGCCCTGCAAAATAAAAATACATGAGCTAAAAGTTTGCGTCAGCAGTTACGTGGGAGAAGTATTACATACTTCCATAACAAGCATATAGGCAGTGCAGGGAATATGAACTTTAAGCGACATAAAGACGCTATCTAGGCAGCTATTGCCCTTTATAGTTTAGCGGTGTGTGGCTGTAGGCTGAGGAGGGCGCTGCTGACTGTGGGTAGATAAGCCCTTAGTTATGTTTTGGTGTACTTGGTAGCCCCAGATTCAATTGTATGCCCCCTGATTCAATTGTGTGCCCCCTGATTCAATTGTATGCCCCCTGATTCAATTGTGTGCCCCCTGATTCAATTGTATGCCCCCTGACTCAATTGTGTGCCCCCTGATTCAATTGTGTGCCCCCTGATTCAATTGTATGCCCCCTGATTCAATAGTATGCCCCCTGATTCAATTGTGTGCCCCCTGATTCAATTGTATGCCCCCTGATTCAATTGTGTGCCCCCTGATTCAATTGTATGCCCCCTGATTCAATTGTGTGCCCCCTGATTCAATTGTGTGCCCCCTGATTCAATTGTATGCCCCCTGATTCAATTGTGTGCCCCCTGATTCAATTGTGTGCCCCCTGATTCAATTGTGTGCCCCCTGATTCAATTGTGTGCCCCCTGATTCAATTGTTCAATTGTATGCCCCCTGATTCAATTGTGTGCCCCCTGATTCAATTGTGTGCCCCCTGATTCAATTGTATGCCCCCTGATTCAATTGTGTGCCCCCTGATTCAATTGTGTGCCCCCTGATTCAATTGTGTGCCCCCTGATTCAATTGTGTGCCCCCTGATTCAATTGTGTGCCCCCTGATTCAATTGTGTGCCACTTGCTGGCATTCAGTAACCCCTGCTTAAGTTGTGTACATTCCTCGGTCGCAAAATCCGATGACAAGTGTTTTGTGTCAGATTTTGCAACAGCTGACCTATGTTGTATGCGCACTTCATGTTTGCAAAATCCGATGGGAGCTGTTCTGTGGGATTTTACAACTCATGGAATGCGATGACGTAACTGGAGCACTATATGACAGCAGGTTTGCAAGAATGTTATCCATTTGCAAGAGCACTAGATGGCAGAACTATTTCCTACCATGTAGTGCTACAGATGCCTACCTAGGTATCCAACACAGAATATCATGGTTACAAAGCCAATTTGTTAATAGAAGTAAATAGGAAACCTTTTTTAAATGGCAGGCTCTGTCTGAATCAGAAACGTAAATTGTATTTATATAATAACAATAATTAACAATATTTTACTTTGCATATTTGTGTTCCCAGTTTAAATTGATTTATATTTATAATGAACGCTTGTCTTCTTGCTCCACCCTTTGTTGTAAAATACACAATAGTTTTCTGCTAAATGTAAGAAGTTACTACCCCTTACAATGGTGGATTTTTCATTTTCCAATAAAAAATAAAGAGTATTTAAATTGAAGCTTCTCAGGATGATGCGGTTGTCAACTTGTCATTGTGATTATTTTATTTCAGCTTCCTTAAAATAATTTTGTCTCTACAATGTCTGTGTCCACACTAATGACCATGGATAATTATTTACGTGTTGTTTTTTTTTAATACTTAATTGCCACTCGTTATTTATAAACATTGCAACATTTTCAAATTGTTTACTTCAAATGCATCTTCAAATTGTTTACTTCAAATGCATCTTCAAATTGTTTACTTCAAATGCATCTTCAAATTCTTTACTTCAAATTCATCTTCAAATTCTTTACTTCAAATGTATCTTCAAATTCTTTACTTCAAATTCATCTTCAAATTCTTTACTTCAAATGCATCTTCAAATTCTTTACTTCAAACCCATCTCATTGAATTTGTTTTCTTTTTTCTCACAGTTGCAAAACAGAAGAAGACATGGCACAGAAATGTCCTTTTTATTCTAGGAGTACTATTTTCCTTGGGAATTATCGCTTTAGTCACAACAGCAGTCATTCAAAATAAACCTCTTCCACAGAATATTAAGGTGATTATCTTTCAGTTATGTTAAATGTTTGCTTATTAACAGTGCTGCATGAACTGTATATTTCCTTGTAAATAAATAATTATGCACCCAAACATTATTGTCTCTAGGCTGTTTACAGATTCATAAAGATACTGTAAACAGGACAGTGAACACTAAGGGGAAAATGCTGAATATAACAATGTATTCAATACAAAGATTAGTCTGAGAATAGTATGATGTATTTCTAAAAAATGTATTAGTTGTTCAAAACTTTCCAGTTTACTTCCATTAACAAAATGTGCACAGTCTTTTTATATTTACAATTTTTGAGTCCAGAGCTCCTACTGAGCATGTGCAAGAATTCACAGAATATATTCATTTGTGATTGGGTGATGGCTGTCAGATGATATAGGGAGAGTGGAAATATACATAACTGAAATTTTACAGAAAAAAATCTGCTACTCATTTGAAGTTCAGACTAAGTGCTATTGCATTGTCTTTTTACCATGCATCTGATAATTATGCAAATCTCCCATATTTACTGGTCCTTTAAAATGTTTCTAATAATTAACTATTTGATTTTCTCCAACATAGGTGTGTCCGGTCCACGGCGTCATCCTTACTTGTGGGATATTCTCTTCCCCAACAGGAAATGGCAAAGAGCCCAGCAAAGCTGGTCACATGATCCCTCCTAGGCTCCGCCTACCCCAGTCATTCTCTTTGCCGTTGTACAGGCAACATCTCCACGGAGATGGCTTAGAGTTTTTTAGTGTTTAACTGTAGTTTTTATTATTCAATCAAGAGTTTGTTATTTTGAAATAGTGCTGGTATGTACTATTTACTCAGAAACAGAAAAGAGATGAAGATTTCTGTTTGTATGAGGAAAATGATTTTAGCAACCGTCACTAAAATCCATGGCTGTTCCACACAGGACTGTTGAGAGCAATTAACTTCAGTTGGGGGAACAGTGTGCAGTCTCTTGCTGCTTGAGGTATGACACATTCTAACAAGACGATGTAATGCTGGAAGCTGTCATTTTCCCTATGGGATCCGGTAAGCCATGTTTATTCAGCAAGTAAATAAGGGCTTCACAAGGGCTTATTAAGACTGTAGACTTTTTCTGGGCTAAATCGATTCATTATTAACACATATTTAGCCTTGAGGAATCATTTTATCTGGGTATTTTGATATAATAATATCGGCAGGCACTGTATTAGACACCTTATTCTTTAGGGGCTTTCCCAAAGCATAAGCAGAGCCTCATTTTCGCGCCGGTGTTGCGCACTTGTTTTTGAGAGGCATGGCATGCAGTCGCATGTGAGAGGAGCTCTGATACTTAGAAAATACTTTCTGAAGGCGTCATTTGGTATCGTATTCCCCTTTGGGCTTGGTTGGGTCTCAGCAAAGCAGATACCAGGGACTGTAAAGGGGTTAAAGTTCAAAACGGCTCCGGTTCCGTTATTTTAAGGGTTAAAGCTTCCAAATTTGGTGTGCAATACTTTTAAGGCTTTAAGACACTGTGGTGAAAATTTGGTGAATTTTGAACAATTCCTTCATGTTTTTTCGCAATTGCAGTAATAAAGTGTGTTCAGTTTAAAATTTAAAGTGACAGTAACGGTTTTATTTTAAAACGTTTTTTGTACTTTGTTATCAAGTTTATGCCTGTTTAACATGTCTGAACTTCCAGATAGACTGTGTTCTGAATGTGGGGAAGCCAGAATTCCTATTCATTTAAATAAATGTGATTTATGTGATAATGACAATGATGCCCAAGATGATTCCTCAAGTGAGGGGAGTAAGCATGGTACTGCATCATTCCCTCCTTCGTCTACACGAGTCTTGCCCACTCAGGAGGCCCCTAGTACATCTAGCGCGCCAATACTCCTTACTATGCAACAATTAACGGCTGTAATGGATAATTCTGTCAAAAACATTTTAGCCAAAATGAACACTTATCAGCGTAAGCGCGGCTGCTCTGTTTTAGATACTGAAGAGCATGACGACGCTGATAATAATATTTCCGAAGGGCCCCTAACCCAGTCTGATGGGGCCAGGGAGGTTTTGTCTGAGGGAGAAATTACTGATTCAGGGAACATTTCTCAACAGGCTGAACCTGATGTGATTGCATTTAAATTTAAGTTGGAACATCTCCGCATTCTGCTTAAGGAGGTATTATCCACTTTGGATGATTGTGACAAGTTGGTCATCCCAGAGAAACTATGTAAAATGGACAAGTTCCTAGAGGTGCCGGGGCTCCCAGAAGCTTTTCCTATACCCAAGCGGGTGGCGGACATTGTTAACAAGGAATGGGAAAGGCCCGGTATTCCTTTCGTCCCTCCCCCCATATTTAAAAAATTGTTTCCTATGGTCGACCCCAGAAAGGACTTATGGCAGACAGTCCCCAAGGTCGAGGGAGCGGTTTCCACTTTAAACAAACGCACCACTATACCCATAGAGGATAGTTGTGCTTTCAAAGATCCTATGGATAAAAAATTAGAAGGTTTGCTTAAAAAGATGTTTGTTCAGCAAGGTTACCTTCTACAACCAATTTCATGCATTGTCCCTGTCGCTACAGCCGCATGTTTCTGGTTCGATGATCTGATAAAGGCGGTCGATAGTGAGTCTCCTCCTTTTGAGGAGATTATGGACAGAATCAATGCTCTCAAATTGGCTAATTCTTTCACCCTAGACGCCACTTTGCAATTGGCTAGGTTAGCGGCTAAGAATTCTGGGTTTGCTATTGTGGCGCGCAGAGCGCTTTGGTTGAAATCTTGGTCGGCTGATGCGTCTTCCAAGAACAAGCTACTTAACATTCCTTTCAAGGGGAAAACGCTGTTTGGCCCTGACTTGAAAGAGATTATCTCTGATATCACTGGGGGTAAGGGCCACGCCCTTCCTCAGGATCGGCCTTTCAAGGCAAAAAATAAACCTAATTTTCGTCCCTTTCGTAGAAACGGACCAGCCCAAGGTGCTACGTCCTCTAAGCAAGAGGGTAATACTTCTCAAGCCAAGCCAGCTTGGAGACCAATGCAAGGCTGGAACAAGGGAAAGCAGGCCAAGAAACCTGCCACTGCTACCAAGACAGCATGAAATGTTGGCCCCCGATCCGGGACCGGATCTGGTGGGGGGCAGACTCTCTCTCTTCGCTCAGGCTTGGGCAAGAGATGTTCTGGATCCTTGGGCGCTAGAAATAGTCTCCCAAGGTTATCTTCTGGAATTCAAGGGACTTCCCCCAAGGGGGAGGTTCCACAGGTCTCAGTTGTCTTCAGACCACATAAAAAGACAGGCATTCTTACATTGTGTAGAAGACCTGTTAAAAATGGGAGTGATTCATCCTGTTCCATTAAGAGAACAAGGGATGGGGTTCTACTCCAATCTGTTCATAGTTCCCAAAAAAGAGGGAACGTTCAGACCAATCTTAGATCTCAAGATCTTAAACAAGTTTCTCAAGGTTCCATCGTTCAAGATGGAAACCATTCGAACTATTCTTCCTTCCATCCAGGAAGGTCAATTCATGACCACGGTGGATTTAAAGGATGCGTATCTACATATTCCTATCCACAAGGAACATCATCGGTTCCTAAGGTTCGCATTCCTGGACAAACATTACCAGTTCGTGGCGCTTCCTTTCGGATTAGCCACTGCTCCAAGGATTTTCACAAAAGTTGCAGGAGATTTAATCTCCTGCAACGGAAACGTTTTTTCACTGTGAGAGCAATAAAATTGTGGAACTCATTACCAAAGGAGGTAGTGAATGCCAATACCATAGATACATTTAAAAATAGTCTGGATAAGTTTCTGTATACTAACAAAATTCATGGATATGATTGCTAGTATTAAATGGGTCACATTTTAATGGGGTTATTTAAGCTTAACTGGAGCTTTTTGTAAGTATTTTAGATTTGTATAGGTTGAACTCGATGGACTTCAGTCTTTTTTTCAACCTTATCTACTATGTTACTATGTTACTATGTTACTAGGGTCCCTTCTAGCTGTGCTAAGACCAAGGGGCATTGCTGTAGTACCTTACTTGGACGACATTCTGATTCAAGCGTCGTCCCTTCCTCAAGCAAAGGCTCACACGGACATTGTCCTGGCCTTTCTCAGATCTCACGGATGGAAAGTGAACGTGGAAAAGAGTTCTCTATCCCCGTCAACAAGGGTTCCCTTCTTGGGAACAATAATAGACTCCTTAGAAATGAGGATTTTTCTGACAGAGGCCAGAAAAACAAAACTTCTAGACTCTTGTCGGATACTTCATTCCGTTCCTCTTCCTTCCATAGCTCAGTGCATGGAAGTGATCGGGTTGATGGTAGCGGCAATGGACATAGTTCCTTTTGCGCGCATTCATCCAAGACCATTACAACTGTGCATGCTCAGTCAGTGGAATGGGGACTATACAGACTTGTCTCCGAAGATACAAGTAAATCAGAGGACCAGAGACTCACTCCGTTGGTGGCTGTCCCTGGACAACCTGTCACAAGGGATGACATTCCGCAGACCAGAGTGGGTCATTGTCACGACCGACGCCAGTCTGATGGGCTGGGGCGCGGTCTGGGGAGCCCTGAAAGCTCAGGGTCTTTGGTCTCGGGAAGAATCTCTTCTACCGATAAATATTCTGGAACTGAGAGCGATATTCAATGCTCTCAAGGCTTGGCCTCAGCTAGCGAGGGCCAAGTTCATACGGTTTCAATCAGACAACATGACAACTGTTGCGTACATCAACCATCAGGGGGGAACAAGGAGTTCCCTAGCGATGGAAGAAGTGACCAAAATCATTCTATGGGCGGAGTCTCACTCCTGCCACCTGTCTGCTATCCACATCCCAGGAGTGGAAAATTGGGAAGCGGATTTTCTGAGTCGTCAGACATTGCATCCGGGGGAGTGGGAACTCCATCCGGAAATCTTTGCCCAAGTCACTCAGCTGTAGGGCATTCCAGACATGGATCTGATGGCCTCTCGTCAGAACTTCAAAGTTCCTTGCTACGGGTCCAGATCCAGGGATCCCAAGGCGGCTCTAGTGGATGCACTAGTAGCACCTTGGACCTTCAAACTAGCTTATGTGTTCCCGCCGTTTCCTCTCATCCCCAGGCTGGTAGCCAGGATCAATCAGGAGAGGGCGTCGGTGATCTTGATAGCTCCTGCGTGGCCACGCAGGACTTGGTATGCAGATCTGGTGAATATGTCATCGGCTCCACCTTGGAAGCTACCTTTGAGACGAGACCTGCTTGTTCAGGGTCCGTTCGAACATCCGAATCTGGTTTCACTCCAGCTGACTGCTTGGAGATTGAACGCTTGATTTTATCGAAACGAGGGTTCTCAGATTCTGTTATCGATACTCTTGTTCAGGCCAGAAAGCCTGTAACTAGAAAGATTTACCACAAAATTTGGAAAAAATATATCTGTTGGTGTGAATCTAAAGGATTCCCTTGGGACAAGGTTAAGATTCCTAGGATTCTATCCTTCCTTCAAGAAGGATTGGAAAAGGGATTATCTGCAAGTTCCCTGAAGGGACAGATTTCTGCCTTGTCGGTGTTACTTCACAAAAAACTGGCTGCTGTGCCAGATGTTCAAGCCTTTGTTCAGGCTCTGGTTAGAATCAAGCCTGTTTACAAACCTTTGACTCCTCCTTGGAGTCTCAATTTAGTTCTTTCAGTTCTTCAGGGGGTTCCGTTTGAACCCTTGCATTCCGTTGATATTAAGTTATTATCTTGGAAAGTTTTGTTTTTAGTTGCAATTTCTTCTGCCAGAAGAGTTTCAGAATTATCTGCTCTGCAGTGTTCTCCTCCTTATCTGGTGTTCCATGCAGATAAGGTGGTTTTACGTACTAAACCTGGTTTTCTTCCAAAAGTTGTTTCTAACAAAAACATTAACCAGGAGATTATCGTACCTTCTCTGTGTCCGAAACCAGTTTCAAAGAAGGAACGTTTGTTGCACAATTTGGATGTTGTTCGCGCTCTAAAATTCTATTTGGATGCTACAAAGGATTTTAGACAAACATCTTCCTTGTTTGTTGTTTATTCCGGTAAAAGGAGAGGTCAAAAAGCAACTTCTACCTCTCTCTCTTTTTGGATTAAAAGCATCATCAGATTGGCTTACGAGACTGCCGGACGGCAGCCTCCCGAAAGAATCACAGCTCATTCCACTAGGGCTGTGGCTTCCACTTGGGCCTTCAAGAACGAGGCTTCTGTTGATCAGATATGTAGGGCAGCGACTTGGTCTTCACTGCACACTTTTACCAAATTTTACAAGTTTGATACTTTTACTTCTTCTGAGGCTATTTTTGGGAGAAAGGTTTTGCAAGCCGTGGTGCCTTCCATTTAGGTGACCTGATTTGCTCCCTCCCTTCATCCGTGTCCTAAAGCTTTGGTATTGGTTCCCACAAGTAAGGATGACGCCGTGGACCGGACACACCTATGTTGGAGAAAACAGAATTTATGTTTACCTGATAAATTACTTTCTCCAACGGTGTGTCCGGTCCACGGCCCGCCCTGGTTTTTTTAATCAGGTCTGATGGTTTATTTTCTTTAACTACAGTCACCACGGTACCATATGGTTTCTCCTATGCAAATATTCCTCCTTAACGTCGGTCGAATGACTGGGGTAGGCGGAGCCTAGGAGGGATCATGTGACCAGCTTTGCTGGGCTCTTTGCCATTTCCTGTTGGGGAAGAGAATATCCCACAAGTAAGGATGACGCCGTGGACCGGACACACCGTTGGAGAAAGTAATTTATCAGGTAAACATAAATTCTGTTTTTCCCCTCTGGGTTGTTTGTCTGTTGGAAGATCACATTAGGGTTTAAGAACCTTGCAATTTCAGAAGGGTGTGTAGACTTTTTATACCGACTGTAATGGGCAGATCCCATCATAATCGTAAGCTGAGAGGTGCCTAGAGCCATTGGTCCCATCTGTCTACAGAACAAAGAAATAATTAAGAGCTTAAAGTACATAATTATTATTAAACTAGTTCTAAAGCCTGTGTACACGGGCCATTTTCTGCAGGGCAGCGGTCCCGCACGGCCACACCCTCTTCATGCCTGGCGCGCCGCTCCCGGCATGCTTACTCCCGGTCACGCCTTATCCGCTCCTGCTCCCACTGACTGATGCTTCCTTACGACCAGGTATGTTTGTCCTTGCGCAGTCTCTACTGCGCATGACAGCTTCGGACAAACATACCTGACATTTTATATTATAGGATGTATAATTTTGTTATTTCTTTAACCCTTAAATTATTGTTAGTGTTACTAATGTACAATTTCCATCTTAATGGGAGGAGAGTCCACTGCTTCGTTCATTACTTGTGGAAAATAAGAACCTGGCCACCAGGAGGAGGTAAAGACACCCCAGCCAAAGGGGTCCATTTATCAAGCTCCAGATGGAGCTTGAGGGCCCATGTTTCTGGCGAGCCTGCAGACCGCTGCTCCATAACCCTGTCCGTCTGCTCTGAGCAGGCGGACACACATCACCGGAAATCAACCCGATCGAGGTTGATCGGGTTGATTGATACCACCCTGCTGGCGGCCAATTAGCCGCGAATCTGCAGGGGGCATTGTGGCTGCCAGATTTCGCTGCACAGTTGCAGGAAGTGGTTTCTGCGGCCTTCCATGCCCAGCGAAGCGCAACCGAAGGGAAAGACATAGCTTTCCGTCCCAGGGGTCATCTACTCAGTTGGAGGTCTCTGAGAGATTATCCAAAGATGAGGATGTCCAGTCAGACAACATTACCTCGGTGGCGTACGTAAACCATCAGGGGGAACGAGAAGCTCCCTAGCCATGAGGGAGGTATCTCGGATTCTGGAATGGGCAAAGATCTACAGCTGTTCACTCTCAGCGATCCACATCCGGATGTGGACAACTGGGAAGTGGGTTTCCTCAGCAGACAATCGTTTCACCCAGGGGAATGGTCTCTTCATCCTGAGGTGTTTGCGGAGATCTGCATCATATGGGGGACGCTGGAAATAGATCTCATGGCGTCCAGACTCAACTTCAAGCTACACAGATACGGGTCGCGGTCCAGGGATCCCAAGGCAGAGCTGATAGATGCCTTGGGAGTACCCTGGGAATTCAACCTAATTTACATTTCTCTTGTAAGGTGTATCCAGTCCACGGATTCATCCATTACTTGTGGGATATTCTCCTTCCCAACAGGAAGCTGCAAGAGGATCACCCACAGCAGAGCTGTCTATATAGCTCCTCCCCTAACTGCCACCTCCAGTCATTCTCTTGCAGCTCTCGACAAGAAAGGAAGTATCAAGAGATATGTGGTGATAGTGTAGTTTATCTACAAGCTACAAAGGATTTTCGTCAAACATCTGCTTTGTTTGTGGTCTACTCTGGACAGAGGAGAGGCCAAAAGGCTTCGGCAACTTCTCTTTCTTTTTGGCTAAGAAGTATAATCCGCTTAGCTTATGAGACTGCTGGCCAGCAGCCTCCTGAAAGAATTACAGCTCATTCCACTAGAGTGGTAGCTTCCACATGGGCTTTTAAGAATGAGGCTTCTGTTGAACAGATTTGTAAGGCGGCGACTTGGTCTTCGCTTCATAATTTTTCTAAATTCTACAAATTTGATACTTTTGCTTCTTCTGAGGCTATTTTTGGGAGAAAGGTCTTACAGGCAATGGTGCCTTCCGTTTAAGCGCCTGCCTTGTCCCTCCCTTCATCCGTGTCCTATAGCTTTGGTATTGGTATCCCACAAGTAATGGATGAATCCGTGGACTGGATACACCTTACAAGAGAAAACAAAATTTATGCTTACCTGATAAATTTATTTCTCTTGTGGTGTATCCAGTCCACGGCCCGCCATGTCATTTTAAGGCAGGTGTTTTTTATTTTTAAACTACAGTCACACTGGACCCTATAGTTTCTCCTTTCTCTTGCTTGTCTTCGGTCGAATGACTGGAGGTGGCAGTTAGGGGAGGAGCTATATAGACAGCTCTGCTGTGGGTGATTCTCTTGCAGCTTCCTGTTGGGAAGGAGAATATCCCACAAGTAATGGATGAATCCGTGGACTGGATACACCACAAGAAAAATAAATTTATCAGGTAAGCATAAATTTTGTTTTTTCCCTGGTTGCCACTTCTAACTCGTGTAGTGGCCCGCATCAAACAGGAACAAGCTTTGACCATTCTGATTGCTCCGTTGTGGCCACGGAGGACGTAGTTTGCGGATCTGGTGGGAATGCCGTTGTTAACTCCATGGAGGTTACCCTGTCACAGAGATCTGCTGGTTCAGGGCCCCTTTCTCCGCCAAAATCTCTATTCTCTGAGGCTGACTGCGTGGAGATTGAATACCTAGTCTTGGCCAAGAGAGGGTTCTCGGAGAGAGTGATTGATACTCTCATTCAGGTCAGGAAACCTGTCACTCGTCGCATCTATCATAAGGTGTGGAGGACCTATTTATCCTGGTTTGAGGAACATGGATATCCCTGGCATAAGATTAGGGTATCCAGGATTCTGGCTTTTCTTCAAGATGGTCTTGATAAGGGCCTTGCCGCTAGTTCCTTAAAGGGACAGATTTCGGCCTTATCGGTTCTGCTACACAAGAAGCTAGCGGAGCTTCCTGATATTCAGTCCTTTGTTCAGGCTCTGTCCAGAATCAGACCGGTATTTAGACCTTCTGCTACTCCTTGGAGCTTGAACTTGGTATTTAAGGTTTTGCAGAGGGCTCCGTTTGAGCCTAGGCACGCGCTTGACATTAAGATTTCTCCAACATAGGTGTGTCCGGTCCACGGCGTCATCCTTACTTGTGGGATATTCTCTTCCCCAACAGGAAATGGCAAAGAGCCCAGCAAAGCTGGTCACATGATCCCTCCTAGGCTCCGCCTACCCCAGTCATTCTCTTTGCCGTTGTACAGGCAACATCTCCACGGAGATGGCTTAGAGTTTTTTAGTGTTTAACTGTAGTTTTTATTATTCAATCAAGAGTTTGTTATTTTAAAATAGTGCTGGTATGTACTATTTACTCAGAAACAGAAAAGAGATGAAGATTTCTGTTTGTATGAGGAAAATGATTTTAGCAACCGTCACTAAAATCCATGGCTGTTCCACACAGGACTGTTGAGAGCAATTAACTTCAGTTGGGGGAACAGTGAGCAGTCTCTTGCTGCTTGAGGTATGACACATTCTAACAAGACGATGTAATGCTGGAAGCTGTCATTTTCCCTATGGGATCCGGTAAGCCATGTTTATTACGATTGTAAATAAGGGCTTCACAAGGGCTTATTAAGACTGTAGACTTTTTCTGGGCTAAATCGATTGATTATTAACACATATTTAGCCTTGAGGAATCATTTTATCTGGGTATTTTGATATAATAATATCGGCAGGCACTGTTTTAGACACCTTATTCTTTAGGGGCTTTCCCAAAGCATAGGCAGAGTCTCATTTTCGCGCCGGTGTTGCGCACTTGTTTTTGAAAGGCATGGCATGCAGTCGCATGTGAGAGGAGCTCTGATACTTAGAAAAGTCTTTCTGAAGGCGTCATTTGGTATCGTATTCCCCTTTGGGCTTGGTTGGGTCTCAGCAAAGCAGATACCAGGGACTGTAAAGGGGTTAAAGTTAAAAACGGCTCCGGTTCCGTTATTTTAAGTGTTAAAGCTTCCAAATTTGGTGTGCAATACATTTAAGGCTTTAAGACACTGTGGTGAAAATTTGGTGAATTTTGAACAATTCCTTCATGTTTTTTCGCAATTGCAGTAATAAAGTGTGTTCAGTTTAAAATTTAAAGTGACAGTAACGGTTTTATTTTAAAACGTTTTTTTGTACTTTGTGATCAAGTTTATGCCTGTTTAACATGTCTGAACTACCAGATAGACTGTGTTCTGAATGTGGGGAAGCCAGAATTCCTATTCATTTAAATAAATGTGATTTATTTGATAATGACAATGATGCCCAAGATGATTCCTCAAGTGAGGGGAGTAAGCATGGTACTGCATCATTCCCTCCTTCGTCTACACGAGTCTTGCCCACTCAGGAGGCCCCTAGTACATCTAGCGCGCCAATACTCCTTACTATGCAACAATTAACGGCTGTAATGGATAATTCTGTCAAAAACATTTTAGCCAAAATGAACACTTATCAGCGTAAGCGCGGCTGCTCTGTTTTAGATACTGAAGAGCATGACGACGCTGATAATAATATTTCTGAAGGGCCCCTAACCCAGTCTGATGGGGCCAGGGAGGTTTTGTCTGAGGGAGAAATTGCTGATTCAGGGAACATTTCTCAACAGGCTGAACCTGATGTGATTGCATTTAAATTTAAGTTGGAACATCTCCGCATTCTGCTTAAGGAGGTATTATCCACTCTGGATGATTGTGACAAGTTGGTCATCCCAGAGAAACTATGTAAAATGGACAAGTTCCTAGAGGTGCCGGGGCTCCCAGAAGCTTTTCCTATACCCAAGCGGGTGGCGGACATTGTTAATAAAGAATGGGAAAGGCCCGGTATTCCTTTCGTCCCTCCCCCCATATTTAAAAAATTGTTTCCTATGGTCGACCCCAGAAAGGACTTATGGCAGACAGTCCCCAAGGTCGAGGGAGCGGTTTCCACTTTAAACAAACGCACCACTATACCCATAGAGGATAGTTGTGTTTTCAAAGATCCTATGGATAAAAAATTAGAAGGTTTGCTTAAAAAGATGTTTGTTCAGCAAGGTTACCTTCTACAACCAATTTCATGCATTGTCCCTGTCGCTACAGCCGCATGTTTCTGGTTCGATGATCTGATAAAGGCGGTCGATAGTGATTCTCCTCCTTTTGAGGAGATTATGGACAGAATCAATGCTCTCAAATTGGCTAATTCTTTCACCCTAGACGCCACTTTGCAATTGGCTAGGTTAGCGGCTAAGAATTCTGGGTTTGCTATTGTGGCGCGCAGAGCGCTTTGGTTGAAATCTTGGTCGGCTGATGCGTCTTCCAAGAACAAGCTACTTAACATTCCTTTCAAGGGGAAAACGCTGTTTGGCCCTGACTTGAAAGAGATTATCTCTGATATCACTGGGGGTAAGGGCCACGCCCTTCCTCAGGATCGGCCTTTCAAGGCAAAAAATAAACCTAATTTTCGTCCCTTTCGTAGAAACGGACCAGCCCAAAGTGCTACGTCCTCTAAGCAAGAGGGTAATACTTCTCAAGCCAAGCCAGCTTGGAGACCAATGCAAGGCTGGAACAAGGGAAAGCAGGCCAAGAAACCTGCCACTGCTACCAAGACAGCATGAAATGTTGGCCCCCGATCCGGGACCGGATCTGGTGGGGGGCAGACTCTCTCTCTTCGCTCAGGCTTGGGCAAGAGATGTTCTGGATCCTTGGGCGCTAGAAATAGTCTCCCAAGGTTATCTTCTGGAATTCAAGGGACTTCCCCCAAGGGGGAGGTTCCACAGGTCTCAGTTGTCTTCAGACCACATAAAAAGACAGGCATTCTTACATTGTGTAGAAGACCTGTTAAAAATGGGAGTGATTCATCCTGTTCCATTAAGAGAACAAGGGATGGGGTTCTACTCCAATCTGTTCATAGTTCCCAAAAAAGAGGGAACGTTCAGACCAATCTTAGATCTCAAGATCTTAAACAAGTTTCTCAAGGTTCCATCGTTCAAGATGGAAACCATTCGAACTATTCTTCCTTCCATCCAGGAAGGTCAATTCATGACCACGGTGGATTTAAAGGATGCGTATCTACATATTCCTATCCACAAGGAACATCATCGGTTCCTAAGGTTCGCATTCCTGGACAAACATTACCAGTTCGTGGCGCTTCCTTTCGGATTAGCCACTGTCCAAGGATTTTCACAAAGGTACTAGGGTCCCTTCTAGCTGTGCTAAGACCAAGGGGCATTGCTGTAGTACCTTACTTGGACGACATCCTGATTCAAGCGTCGTCCCTTCCTCAAGCAAAGGCTCACACGGACATTGTCCTGGCCTTTCTCAGATCTCACGGATGGAAAGTGAACGTGGAAAAGAGTTCTCTATCCCCGTCAACAAGGGTTCCCTTCTTGGGAACAATAATAGACTCCTTAGAAATGAGGATTTTTCTGACAGAGGCCAGAAAAACAAAACTTCTAGACTCTTGTCGGATACTTCATTCCGTTCCTCTTCCTTCCATAGCTCAGTGCATGGAAGTGATCGGGTTGATGGTAGCGGCAATGGACATAGTTCCTTTTGCGCGCATTCATCTAAGACCATTACAACTGTGCATGCTCAGTCAGTGGAATGGGGACTATACAGACTTGTCTCCGAAGATACAAGTAAATCAGAGGACCAGAGACTCACTCCGTTGGTGGCTGTCCCTGGACAACCTGTCACAAGGGATGACATTCCGCAGACCAGAGTGGGTCATTGTCACGACCGACGCCAGTCTGATGGGCTGGGGCGCGGTCTGGGGATCCCTGAAAGCTCAGGGTCTTTGGTCTCGGGAAGAATCTCTTCTACCGATAAATATTCTGGAACTGAGAGCGATATTCAATGCTCTCAAGGCTTGGCCTCAGCTAGCAAGGGCCAAGTTCATACGGTTTCAATCAGACAACATGACAACTGTTGCGTACATCAACCATCAGGGGGGAACAAGGAGTTCCCTAGCGATGGAAGAAGTGACCAAAATCATTCTATGGGCGGAGTCTCACTCCTGCCACCTGTCTGCTATCCACATCCCAGGAGTGGAAAATTGGGAAGCGGATTTTCTGAGTCGTCAGACATTGCATCCGGGGGAGTGGGAACTCCATCCGGAAATCTTTGCCCAAGTCACTCAGCTGTGGGGCATTCCAGACATGGATCTGATGGCCTCTCGTCAGAACTTCAAAGTTCCTTGCTACGGGTCCAGATCCAGGGATCCCAAGGCGGCTCTAGTGGATGCACTAGTAGCACCTTGGAACTTCAAACTAGCTTATGTGTTCCCGCCGTTTCCTCTCATCCCCAGGCTGGTAGCCAGGATCAATCAGGAGAGGGCGTCGGTGATCTTGATAGCTCCTGCGTGGCCACGCAGGACTTGGTATGCAGATCTGGTGAATATGTCATCGGCTCCACCTTGGAAGCTACCTTTGAGACGAGACCTTCTTGTTCAGGGTCCGTTCGAACATCCGAATCTGGTTTCACTCCAGCTGACTGCTTGGAGATTGAACGCTTGATTTTATCGAAGCGAGGGTTCTCAGATTCTGTTATCGATACTCTTGTTCAGGCCAGAAAGCCTGTAACTAGAAAGATTTACCACAAAATTTGGAAAAAATATATCTGTTGGTGTGAATCTAAAGGATTCCCTTGGGACAAGGTTAAGATTCCTAGGATTCTATCCTTCCTTCAAGAAGGATTGGAAAAAGGATTATCTGCAAGTTCCCTGAAGGGACAGATTTCTGCCTTGTCGGTGTTACTTCACAAAAAACTGGCTGCTGTGCCAGATGTTCAAGCCTTTGTTCAGGCTCTGGTTAGAAGTAAGCCTGTTTACAAACCTTTGACTCCTCCTTGGAGTCTCAATTTAGTTCTTTCAGTTCTTCAGGGGGTTCCGTTTGAACCCTTGCATTCCGTTGATATTAAGTTATTATCTTGGAAAGTTTTGTTTTTAGTTGCAATTTCTTCTGCCAGAAGAGTTTCAGAATTATCTGCTCTGCAGTGTTCTCCTCCTTATCTGGTGTTCCATGCAGATAAGGTGGTTTTACGTACTAAACCTGGTTTTCTTCCAAAAGTTGTTTCTAACAAAAACATTAACCAGGAGATTATCGTACCTTCTCTGTGTCCGAAACCAGTTTCAAAGAAGGAACGTTTGTTGCACAATTTGGATGTTGTTCGCGCTCTAAAATTCTATTTATATGCTACAAAGGATTTTAGACAAACATCTTCCTTGTTTGTTGTTTATTCCGGTAAAAGGAGAGGTCAAAAAGCAACTTCTACCTCTCTCTCTTTTTGGATTAAAAGCATCATCAGATTGGCTTACGAGACTGCCGGACGGCAGCCTCCCGAAAGAATCACGGCTCATTCCACTAGGGCTGTGGCTTCCACATGGGCCTTCAAGAACGAGGCTTCTGTTGATCAGATATGTAGGGCAGCGACTTGGTCTTCACTGCACACTTTTACCAAATTTTACAAGTTTGATACTTTTGCTTCTTCTGAGGCTATTTTTGGGAGAAAGGTTTTGCAAGCCGTGGTGCCTTCCATTTAGGTGACCTGATTTGCTCCCTCCCTTCATCCGTGTCCTAAAGCTTTGGTATTGGTTCCCACAAGTAAGGATGACGCCGTGGACCGGACACACCTATGTTGGAGAAAACAGAATTTATGTTTACCTGATAAATTACTTTCTCCAACGGTGTGTCCGGTCCACGGCCCGCCCTGGTTTTTTTAATCAGGTCTGATAATTTATTTTCTTTAACTACAGTCACCACGGTACCATATGGTTTCTCCTATGCAAATATTCCTCCTTAACGTCGGTCGAATGACTGGGGTAGGCGGAGCCTAGGAGGGATCATGTGACCAGCTTTGCTGGGCTCTTTGCCATTTCCTGTTGGGGAAGAGAATATCCCACAAGTAAGGATGACGCCGTGGACCGGACACACCGTTGGAGAAAGTAATTTATCAGGTAAACATAAATTCTGTTTTTCTCCTAGAAGGTTCTGTTTCTTCTGGCTATTGCATCGCCTCGCAGAGTCTCTGAGTTGGCTGTGCTTCGCACTGGGTTGGGATTTCTTCCCAAGGTGGTGTCAGATCGTAACATCAATCAGGAGATAGTAGTTCCTTCCTTGTGTCCTTGTGTCCAAACCCTTCTAAACCTAAGAAGAGGTTACTTTATCATTTTAGACGTGGTTCGAGACTTGAAGTTTTACCTTCAGGCCAGAAAGGAATTCAGACAGACTTCGTTTTTGTTTGTGGTGTATTCAGGGAAGCGTAGGGGGCAGAGGGCCTCTTCAGATTCGCTGTCTTTTTGGTTGAGGAGCATGATGTGTTTGGCCTATGAGACAGCGGGACATAAGCCTCCTCAGAGGATTACGGCTCATTCAACTAGGGCTGTGGCCTCTTCTTGGGCCTTTGAGAATGAGGCCTCTGTAGAGGCGTCTACTTGGTCTTCCTTACATACTTTTGCAAAATTTTACAAATTTGATGTTTTTGCTTCGGCGGAAGCGTTTTTTGGGAGAAAGGTTCTGCAGGCTGTGGTGCCCTCAGTATAGGGTCCGCCTCCTTTTGTCCTCCCATTTGTTCATTCAGTGTCCTCTAGAGCTTGGGTATTTGTTCCCACAAGTAATGAATGAAGCAGTGGATTCTCCTCCCATTAAGATGGGAAACAAAAATTATGCTTACCTCATAATTTAATTTCCATTTGTGGGAGGAGAGTCCACTGCTCCCGCCCGTTTGCTCCAGTGGGCGGACCTAAATTTAATATTATTCTTCTGGCACCATTTATACCCTGATATTTCTCCTACTGTTCCTTATTCCCTTGGCAGAATGACTGGGGGATGAGGGGAGTGGGGGAGGTATTTAAGCCTTTGGCTGGGTTGTCTTTGCCTCCTCCTGGTGGCTAGGTTCTTATTTCCCACAAGTAATGAATGAAGCAGTGGACTCTCCTCCCACAGATTCAAATGACATTATCAGGTAAGCATCATTTATGTTTTTCTAGTAGATTGTAATAGTAAAGTCAAAATTAAACTTTCATGATTCAGATAGAGAATGCAATTTTAAACAAGTTTCCAATTTGCTTATCAAATTTGATGTATTCTCTTGTTATACTTTGTTGAAAAGTGGGCTTGGGGGCAGCAATGCACTGTTGGGAGCTAGATGAACACTTCTGGTGAGCCAATGAGAAGACATACAGTATGTTTGCAGATACCTATAAGCAGCTAGCTCCCATCAGTGCATTGCTGCTCCCGAGCATACCTAGGTATGCTGTTCAACAAGGGATACCAAGAGAATTTGATAATAAATGTTCAGTGAAAAGATGTTTAAAATTGCATGCTCTATCGGAATCATGAACGTTTCATTTTAACTTTACTGTACCTTTTGAAAAGTGTTTCTCATAGCTACATTAGGAAACCATGCTTGAAAAAGAATGGTTCAGGGTTTTATAATTAGAAGATAAACTTACGTTTTGTGGCTAAAAGAATTGTAAACTATATACAATGTTAACCGCTGAATTATTTCATATCTTTTGACTAACGTTAGGTGGGTTTTGTGTATTTAATACATAACATAGCTGCATTCTTTTTTTTTCCAGTATGGCATTGTACTGGACGCAGGTTCCTCTCATACGAACCTATATATATATGATTGGCCAGCAGAAAAAGAAAATGACACAGGAGTCGTGAAACAACTGGAAGTGTGTAAAGTTGAAGGTTTGTCATAAATGTTTTTTACGTAAACAGTATTGATATAGTTATCAACTTTTCCATTCTGCATTAGTCCAGCCTTTCTTTTTGGCTGAGCCAGCAGCCACATAGGGTAAAGAAGAGCTTCTGCTTGGTGAATGTGAGTCATTTGTCCCCCTTGATGAGTCTGTGCAGTGTATATGCACAGCCTTTCTTTACAAATATGGTGGCAGGTTTTTCTGTACAGCAACAATATGGCGGCCATCTTGGAAACCTTTCCAACATATTGTAAAGGCAACTTCATACACATTCCTTACATTGTGAGCTATGTTTTGCAGGGGTACACACACAGGGAGACAGTTATTATGCAGGTTAAGAGATTCCACTACTTAGGGGTCAATTTATAAAGCTACGGCGGACAGTGGCGCACATAGCTACCCCTGTCCGCCGCAGCTCACCTCTGGAGGGCTGAATTCCGCTTCCGGAATTCAGCATTGCTTACGAGCGCTATTTTGCGCTCGCATGCAGGGTAAGTGCTATTGCATTGTCTTTTTGTCATGCATTTGCTGATTTTGCAAATCTACTGTATTTTCCGGTCCTTTAAAATTGCCCGCTCTATCTGAATCATGAAAGTTTAATTTTGACTTGTGTCCCTTTAAATGAAAAAAAAATTCAAACAGAATATGGAAATGACAACATATAGTTATAGTTCTTGATTAATTAGAGTGAAATTTAAGTGAAATATCAACTTTTAATGCATCACTTCTGCTGCAGAAAAAACGACTTTGTGTTTAAAATAAGTTTACTTATTTCCTTCCATAAGACAGGGAGAGTCCACAACTTCATTCATCGAGTATCCCTTTAAACAACTTTTCAATTTACTTCCATTAACAAAATGTGCACAGTCTTTTTATATTTACACTTTGAGTCACCAGCTCCTACTGAGTATGTGCAAGAATTCACAGAAAATACATATATGCATTTGTGATTGGCTGATGGCTGACACATGATAAAGGGGAGTGGAAATAGACATAACTTTGAAATTTGTTAGAAAAAAAACTGCTATTGCATTTTCTTGTTATCATGCATTTGTTGATTATGCAAATCCACTGTTCTTACTGGTCCTTTAGATATTATTATCCAGTTGGAAAATTTAGTTTGTTAAAGGGATACTAAACCCAATATTTCTTTAATGATTCAGACAGAGCGTGCAATTTTAAGCGACTTTCTAATTTACTCCTATTATCAATTTCTTTTACAGGATACGACGAGTCCACAGATTTCATCCTTACTTATGGGATATCGCCTCCTGTTCAGCAGGAGGAGGCAAAGAGCACCACAGCAGAGCTGTATATATAGCTCCTCCCTTCCCTCCCACCCCAGTCATTCTCTTTGCCTGTGTTAGTGATAGGAAGAGGCAAAGTGAGGTGTTAGTTATGGATTCTTCTATCAAGAGTTTATTATTTTAAAAGTAGTGCCTGAGTGTACTGCTTTGCTCAGGGGTGTAGCCTAGACCAGATCAGCCTCTTCAGTAACAAGAGAAGCATTTGGTGGCTTTAAGACAATGGGAACTGGTGGGATTACATTCTCACTGCGCCTCCCATACTGAGTGCTGCCCTTCAGAATATGGTCTTAGCAAATATTATCCAAGGCCCTGTATGTCTCCACAGAACTGCAGGAGGGAGAAGACCTGTTAATATTGTGGGACCGATCATGCTGTTACTTAGCATAGAGGTATGTGCAGCTCTTTTGTTTTTCTGGGACAGTTCTAGCTCAGAAATGGCTGTGTGTATACTACCTTTTTTGTAGTGGGGTAATGTACCTTTATTGTAAGGGTTCCCCTATTTACTATGTACCACTCAGCTTTCACATAGCAGGTTATGGCTTTGTGGTGGGGATACACTACTAGGAGCTATATTGTAAAGTGGACTCCTACTGTGACATGTTGCCTTGTTCCATATATCGCCTATACAGGAGACGGTAACACTGTGCTGATAATTAGAGGTTTTTCTGGCAGCACGTCTGGCTGCAGGCACTGGGGCTATGGAGAGTGGCTTAGAGATATGTTAACCGGGCAGGATACCATGTGGGATGTGCCCGATAACAGTGAGACTATAACCTTTGATTTATGGTTGCTTTATTGTTGTGGTAACCTGTAAAAGAGTTTTTTTATCTGAACATGCACTTTTTATGCCTTGCTCCGGTGTTACGTTAATGTTTCCTACTTAAAAGGTTCAGTGTGATCTCCCGGTCACCTTTTTTTATTATAATGATGGCGACAGGGAGAGTTTGTATTGTTCCGCCCATGAGGGACGGGGTTTTGTTTTGGCGCTTTTCTTCTGCTGATATTTCGTCCATGAATGTCAATGCAGTCTTTAGATAGGAATATCACACCTACGATGGGCGGGGCTTGGGACCGCTCTTGCTCTGTAGTACACAGGTGTCGCATAGAGCAGTTTGTGAGCGAGTTCTGTGTTGGTCTTATGTGGGTCTGGATAGCGCTGCAAAGATGCGCTCCAGATCAGTTTACACTCTGTGGTTTTTTTTCTGTTAAATAGGATTGCCTTTTACACATGCCAGAATGTCTAACAGTTTGTGTCTCAGTCTCAGTTATTTCTATGCCCAAGGATGTACTATGATGGCTACGTGTTGCATGATTCCTTGATAACATGATACACTTAGCGAATTTTTGTAAGCAAGCGATGTAGAACGGACTGCAGTAAACGTTACTGTTTTAAATTTAAAGTGACAGTAACGTTTTTTATTTGTTCATTTTATTTGCCATAATTTCTCTGTTTATTATTTCAGGGACATGTAAACAGTAACTCTCAGACCTCTACAACTGGGCATGCTCAGACAGTGGAATGGAGATTATGCAAATTTGTCTCCTCAAATAGATCTGGATCAGGAGACAAGGGACTTTCCTTTATGGTGGTTGTCACAGGATCATCTGTCCCAAGGGACGTGCTTCCGCAGACCCTCATGGGTGATAGTGACAACGGACGCCAGCCTGATAGGATGGGGAGCAGTCTGGAAATCCCTGAAGGCTCAGGGTGTGTGGACTCGATCGGAGTCTCTACTTCCCATCAATATTCTGGAGTTGAGAGCAATATTCAATGCGCTTCAGGCTTGGCCTCAGTTGGCTTCGGCCAAATTCATCAGATTCCAGTCAGCCAACATCACGACTGTAGCTTACATCAATCATCAGGGAGGAACAAGGAGTTCCTTAGCGATGACAGAAGTAGCCAAGATAATTCAGTGGGCGGAGGCTCACTCTTGTTATCTGTCGGCATTCTACATCCCAGGAGTAGAAAACTGGGAAGCAGATTTTCTGAGCAGGCAGAATTTTCATCCGGGGGAATGGGAACTCCATCCGGAGGTATTTGCCGACCTGATTCTCAAGTGGGGCAGGCCGGAGTTGGATCTTATGGCATCTCGTCAGAATGCCAAGCTTCTGAGATATGGGTCCAGGTCCAGGGATCCCCAGGCCGAAATGATAGCTGCTTTGGCAGTGCCTTGGTCGTTAAGCCTAGCTTATGTGTTTCCTCCTTTTGCTCTCCTTTCCCGGGTGATTGCTTGAGTCAGACAGGAGAGGGCTTCGGTGATCCTCATTGCTCCGGCATGGCCTCGCAGGACTTGGTATGCCGACCTGGTAGACATGTCCTCTCAGCCACCGTGAACGCTTCCATTGAGAAAGAACCTGTTAATTCAGGGACCCTTCCATCATCCGAATCTAATGTCTCTCCGGCTAACTGCTTGGAGATTGCACGCTTGATTTTATCTAAGCGTGGGTTCTCTGATTCGGTCATTGATACTTTGATTCAGGCACGTAAGCCTGTTAATAGAAATATTTACCATAAGATATGGCGTAAATATCTTTATTGGTGCGAATCCAAGGGCTACTCATGGAGTAGAGTTAGGATTCCTAGGATTTTGTCTTTTCTCCAAGATGGTTTGGAGAAAAGGTTGTCTGCAAGTTCCTTAAAGGGACAGATTTCTGCTTTGTCTATTTTACTACACAAGCGTCTGGCAGACGTTCCAGATGTTCAATCTTTTTGTCAGGCTCTGACTGGAATCAGGCCTGTATTTAGACCAATTGCTTCTCCTTGGAGTTTGAATTTAGTTCTTAATGTTCTTCAAGGGGTTCCGTTTGAACCTATGCATTCCATAGATATTAAGTTATTATCTTGGAAAGTTTATTTTTGGTTGCTATTTTTTCTGCTTGCAGAGTTTCTGAGCTTTCAGCATTACAATGTGATTCTCCTTACCTTATTTTTTATTCCGATAAGGTAGTGTGACGTACCAGACCTGGTTTTCTTCCTAAGGTTGTTTCCAACAAAAATATTAATCAGGAAATTATTATTCCTTCATTGTGTCCTCATCCTTCTTCTAAGAAGGAGCGCCTCTTGCATAATTTGGACGTAGTCCGTGCCCTGAGGTTTTACTTGCAGGCGACTAAGGAATTTCGTCAATCATCTTCATTATTTGTTGTCTTTAATGGGAAACGTAGGGGTCAGAAAGCTACGGCTACCTCTTTCTTTTTGGCTGAAGAGTATCATCTGTTTTGCATATGAGACTGCTGGACAGCAGCCTCCTGAACGAATTACGGCTCATTCCACTACGGCTGTGGCTTCCTCATGGGCATTTAAAAATGAAGCTTCTGTTGAACAGATTTGCAAGGCTGCAACTTGGTCGTCTCTTCACACTTTTTCCAAATTTTACAAATTTGATACTTTTGCCTCGTCTGAAGCTGTTTTTGGGAGAAAGGTTCTTCAAGCAGTGATGCCTTCCGTTTAGGTTCCTGTCTTGTCCCTCCCTTTCATCTGTGTCCTATAGCTTTGGTTTTGTATCCCATAAGTAAGGATGAAATCCGTGGACTCGTCGTATCTTGTAAAAGAAAAGGAAATTTATGCTTACCTGATAAATTTGTTTCTTTTACGATACGACGAGTCCACGGCCCACCCTGTAATTTCCTAAGACAGGTCTTTATTTTTGTTAAACTTCAGTCACCTCTGCACCTTGGCTTTTCCTTTCTCTTCCTAACTTCGATCGAATGACTGGAGTGGGAGGGAAGGGAGGAGCTATATATACAGCTCTGCTGCGGTTCTCTTTGCCTTCTCCTGCTGACCAGGAGGCGATATCCCATAAGTAAGGATGAAATCCGTGGACTCGTCGTATCGTAAAAGAAACAAATTTATCAGGTAAGCATAAATGTCCTGTTCTTTGTTCTCTTGATATCTTTATTTTAAAAAAAATCAGGAATGTAAGCTTAAAGGGACACTGAACCCAATTTTTTTCTTTCATGATTCAGATAGAGCATGCAATTTTAAGCAACTTTCTAATTTTCTCCTATTATCAATTTTTCTTCCTTCTCTTGCTATCTTTATTTAAAAAAGAACGCATCTAAGCTTTTTTTTTGTTTCAGACTCTGGACAGCACTTTTTTATTGGTGAATGAATATATCCACCAATCGGCAAGAACAACCCAGGATGTTCACCAAAAATGGGCCGGCATCTAAACTTACATTCTTGCATTTCAAATAAAGATACTAAAAGAATGAGGAGTAAATTACAAAGTTGCTTAAAATTTCATGCTCTATCTGAATCACGAAAGAAAAAAAAAATGCGGTTCAGTGTCCCTTTAAGAGCCAGCCCATTTTTGGTTCAGCACCTGGCTAGCACTTGCTGATTGGTGGCTAAAAGTAGCAACCAATCAGCAAGCTCTACCCAGGTGCTGAACCCAAAATGGTCCGGGTCCTAACCTTAAATTTCTACTTTTTCAAATAAAGATTGCAAGACAACGAAGAAAAATTGATAAAAGGAGTAAATTAGAAAGTTGCTTTAAACGGCATGCTCTATCTGAATCATAAAAGAAATAAATTGGGTTTAGTATCCCTTAGCTAGTTGCACACATCATGTGAGCTAATTACAAGAAGCAGATATGTGCAATCACCAACAGTAGTGCATTGCTGCTATTGAGCCTACCTAGGTATGCTATTCAGCTAAGGATACCAAAAAAGCAAAATACATGTGATAATATAAGTACATTTTAAAGTCTCTAAAAACTGCATGTTGTATCTGAACCATTTAATTTTTGATTTAACATAGTGCACATCATGTTAGGGAAAAACAACCTTTTTTTTTTAACTCTTAAATCAGCCCCCTTAATTTGCTTTTACATCCCTTTAAGAACGCAAGCTTGGAAGTGCTGATAATGGAGTATTTGTTTTCTCACTAATAGGACCTGGTATATCGAGTTATTCCCAAGAGCCAGCAAAGGCCGGAGTTTCTCTTCAGACTTGCTTGAAGAAAGCCAGTAATATGATTCCAGAAAACCGCCATAGTGAGACACCGGTGTATTTAGGAGCAACAGCCGGGATGCGGTTACTCAGGTATGAGTACAGCTCAGCAATACATAAAATAATAATAACAGCAGATAAATGATACCTAGAATTCAGAAAGGTTATTCTCTTCTGCTTTTTACAGGAAACCACTTACAGTTTAGGGGTCAATTAGTGCACAGCTATGTTTACAAGATTTTGAAAGAGATTGTCTTGGTTATTAAATAAACAATAACTCCTTAATGACCAGTGATGTACCCTGTACGTTGCAGGTCTTTCTATGGGGGTTGCTTTTTCAATAATGCAGTCTTGCCACCAGCGGCGAGACCGGGCTATTTTAGGAAGCCAAATAGTACCTTTCTGATTACATCACTGTACTATATTTCTAAAGGGTACTATGTATACAAAAGTATTGAAAATGATACAAGGTAAAAAAATGTAGATACACGTTGGTTTTCCCCCACCTTGAGAAGAGGTGACTTTGATTATTCTACTGGATCAGATACAGGGATTATTCTTTTACTTAAAGGGACAGTAAAGTCATAATAAGACATTCATGATTTAGACAGAGCATAACATTTTAAACAACTTTTCAATTTACTTATATTATTTAATTTGGTTCCTTCTCTTGTTTTCCTTTGCTGAAAGGTTTATCTAGGTAAGCTCAGAAGCAGAAAAGAACCAAGGTTGTAGCTGCTGATTGGTGGCTGCATATGTATATATATATATATATATATATATATATATATATATATATATATATATATATATATATATATATATATATATATACCGATTCATTGGCTCACCCATGTGTTCGGTTAGAAACCAGTAGTGCATTGCTGCTCCTTCAACAAATGATACCAAGAGAATGAAGCAAATTTGATAATAGAAGTAAACTGGAAAAGGGTTTAAAATTGTATATACTGCCTAAATAAAGGGACATAAAACCCCAACATTTTCTTTCATTAAAGTATTGTGAGTAGTATAGAGGCCCCTGTTTACTATGTAAAAATGATATAAAAACTACCTTTAGGTTGCATGTATAAGCTGTACCATGACACGTACATATTGCCTAAATGACATGTTGTTTACACTTGGTCCCATCCCCTCTCCAAACTGTCCTATTTTACAAATACAAATATTCCAACATGCTTTTCCTGTCCCAAGCAGTTTGGATAAAGGGTTTTTTACATGTAGTGTATACAGTGTTTTCCCCAGGATCCAGTTGCTTTTACTGACAAGCTGGCTTACATTTATGCCAATATTAAAGGGACATACAAATATATAATCTATCTGAATTATGAAACAGCTTTCAAGTTTAATTCAAATTTGATTAATTCTCTTGGTATCCTTTTGTTGAATGAGTAGCAACACACTACTGGGAGCAAGATGAACACATTTGGTGAGCCAATGACAAGAGGCATATATGTGCAGCCACCAATCACCAGCTAGCTCCCAGTAGTGAACTACTGCTTCTGAGCCTAGCTAGGTATGCTTTTTTAACAAAGGATACCAAGAGAGAGAGAGAGAAGCAAATTAGAAGTAAAAGAATAGTAGTAGATTTGATATTTGTTTAAAATTGCATGCTCAGTCTAAATTATGAAAGTAAAATTTTGGTTTGACTGTCTCTTTAACTGAAAATCAGCTAATACCTTTCGCACAAATTATCATTAAATACATTTATGTTAAATTAAACCCAAAACTTTTCTTTCGTGATTCAGAGAGCGTTTGCAATGTTAAACAGCTTCTATTATCTAATTTGTTTTATTCTGTTGGTATCCTTTGTTGAAAAGCATACCTAGGCAGGCTCAGGAGCTGCTGATTGGTGGCATTGTTTTTCAACAAAGAATACCAAGCGAGTGAAACAATTTAGATAATAGCAGTAAATTGAAAAATCATTTAAAATTGTATTTGATATCTGAATCATGAAAGCAAAAAATATAGGTTTCATATCCATTTAATAAGTGCTTTGTACAGCAGAAAATTTCATAACTTTGTAAAGTATTACAATTCCCTTTACATGGCTAAATCATAATACCACCCGGCTGGTCACTGGAGAACACTGAATAAACAATTAAAAGTATTTTAAACTCAAAATGTAATTCGCCATAAATTTAATTCATGAAAATTGTACAACATCCCAAAATATATATATATATATATATATATATATATTATATTTCTTGCTTTTGCTGTAAAATACATTATTTTGTGTAAAAATGTAGCTTTTTTCCCAGACGAAGGTCTAATTCTATAATCTAAATATGCTACTCTGACATTGTGCACTGTTCTAAGCAATCACTTTTACCTCTAGACATAATTGGCCTCAATCAATGGCGATAAATTAAACATACTCACCAGGGTCTTCACTGCATGTGCATTCAATGATTTGTTTGCTAAATGAATGCCAAGTATGGCCGCAGGTAGTGCAACTCACTGGATTTGCACTGATCGTTTGTGCGTTGCTTAAAAATTTGGCAAGTCAATGGTAAAACTCTATGACCAGAGAATGTTTAGTGTGACCAACATCCCAATAGCATGCCCTATACTTTTAATAGATATGCTTAGATTACAAGGTGAGCAGAAGAATATTAGCACTTGTGAGCACTAGCACCGCTCAAGTTAAATCAATAGCACTCTTATTCTTGTGCTCATAATCCAAGTTGAAATTTAAAATGGTAGAGCTCGAGCGTAAGCCTCAGGTGCGCTAACATCTGGAGTTTGGATAGGGCAGTACAGGGCCGGATTGGCATACCAGGATACCAGGAGATTTCCCGGTGGGCTGCAGCAGCTGAGGCTGGAAAGCTACAATTTAAAGGGGTGATTGATTGATACAATTGGGTTGTAGTTTTGCTATATAATCTCAATCTGGCATTTTTGTTTAATACAAAGTAATATAATTTAATTCTGAAAAAATATTAGGGAAGGAGTATCCCAGTAATCCCCTTTGAGAAAAATGGGGCATTTGCATTCTACTGACTCAACATAAAATAGGGCTGGTCTTCATATTTTTCCAGGGCTGCTTTTTATTCCCAGTCCAGCCCTGAGGGCAGACAAGCTAACTCGCTCACCTCATAGAGCTCTTTTTGGTGCACTACAAAACTCTGATCTGCTTTCACTCAAGCTCAAACCTGAAAGTGCACTAAGACAAAGTATGCTGAGCCGAAGGTGCGTTTTACATGTGTTTTTGTTATACTTTTATTCTAGCCCTAACTTTGCTTTAGGTTCCCAGTCTTTAGAGATGTAATGTGTTGTGCTAAGACGCAACACATAACTCACAACTTGTAATTTAGCAATGTATAGCGCGGCCGCACTATCCATTGAAAGTATAGGACACACTAATGATACAGTATGTCGACTGCACTAAACATTCCCTGATAATTCTGTTTCACCATTCACTTGTTATAAAAGATTGTGTGCTATTATATCTGTACAGTGCAGATCAAATGCACAGGGATGAATTAAACCTTCTCTTGCTTTTGTTAAACCTATTATATTTTTGGTTATGATATCAAAGGAATATTTATAGTTTTAGAACAGTGAAGCTATTGATAAGTGGGTATGGGCCAAATCCATGTAGTTCTTATTCTTTGTAGGTTATATAACTCCAACTTGGCTGATGATGTCCTGGCAGCTGTTGCGGATACATTGCGGGCGTCTCCCTTTGATTTTCAGGGTGCCAGAATAATCACAGGGCAAGAGGAAGGAGCGTACGGCTGGACCACTATCAATTATTTGCTAGGCAACTTCATACAAGTACGTTTATGCCTCATGAGCATGACAGATGGAAAGATCAGATGTGCTAGAAAATATCATATTGTCAGAAAGCAAATACAGCTGGTTTAATGGAGAAAACCTCTGAATATATGATGTTTATAAATCTGTGTTTAAATATTATTATAAAGGATTCAGTATTAAAGGGGCATGAAACACTTGTAAAACATAATATGCCAACAGAGTGTTAAAACTTTCAGAATACATTAACACCTTTTTCTCCAACATAGGTGTGTCCGGTCCACGGCGTCATCCTTACTTGTGGGATATTCTCTTCCCCAACAGGAAATGGCAAAGAGCCCAGCAAAGCTGGTCACATGATCCCTCCTAGGCTCCGCCTACCCCAGTCATTCTCTTTGCCGTTGTACAGGCAACATCTCCACGGAGATGGCTTAGAGTTTTTTAGTGTTTAACTGTAGTTTTTATTATTCAATCAAGAGTTTGTTATTTTGAAATAGTGCTGGTATGTACTATTTACTCAGAAACAGAAAAGAGATGAAGATTTCTGTTTGTATGAGGAAAATGATTTTAGCAACCGTCACTAAAATCCATGGCTGTTCCACACAGGACTGTTGAGAGCAATTAACTTCAGTTGGGGGAACAGTGAGCAGCCTCTTGCTGCTTGAGGTATGACACATTCTAACAAGACGATGTAATGCTGGAAGCTGTCATTTTCCCTATGGGATCCGGTAAGCCATGTTTATTACGATCGTAAATAAGGGCTTCACAAGGGCTTATTAAGACTGTAGACTTTTTCTGGGCTAAATCGATTCATTATTAACACATATTTAGCCTTGAGGAATCATTTTATTTGGGTATTTTGATATAATAATATCGGCAGGCACTGTTTTAGACACCTTATTCTTTAGGGGATTTCCCAAAGCATAGGCAGAGCCTCATTTTCGCGCCGGTGTTGCGCACTTGTTTTTGAGAGGCATGGCATGCAGTCGCATGTGAGAGGAGCTCTGATACTTAGAAAAGACTTTCTGAAGGCGTCATTTGGTATCGTATTCCCCTTTGGGCTTGGTTGGGTCTCAGCAAAGCAGATACCAGGGACTGTAAAGGGGTTAAAGTTCAAAACGGCTCCGGTTCCGTTATTTTAAGGGTTAAAGCTTCCAAATTTGGTGTGCAATACTTTTAAGGCTTTAAGACACTGTGGTGAAAATTTGGTGAATTTTGAACAATTCCTTCATGTTTTTTCGCAATTGCAGTAATAAAGTGTGTTCAGTTTAAAATTTAAAGTGACAGTAACGGTTTTATTTTAAAACGTTTTTTGTACTTTGTTATCAAGTTTATGCCTGTTTAACATGTCTGAACTACCAGATAGACTGTGTTCTGAATGTGGGGAAGCCAGAATTCCTATTCATTTAAATAAATGTGATTTATGTGACAATGACAATGATGCCCAAGATGATTCCTCAAGTGAGGGGAGTAAGCATGGTACTGCATCATTCCCTCCTTCGTCTACACGAGTCTTGCCCACTCAGGAGGCCCCTAGTACATCTAGCGCGCCAATACTCCTTACTATGCAACAATTAACGGCTGTAATGGATAATTCTGTCAAAAACATTTTAGCCAAAATGAACACTTATCAGCGTAAGCGCGACTGCTCTGTTTTAGATACTGAAGAGCATGACGACGCTGATAATAATGTTTCTGAAGGGCCCCTAACCCAGTCTGATGGGGCCAGGGAGGTTTTGTCTGAGGGAGAAATTACTGATTCAGGGAACATTTCTCAACATGCTGAACCTGATGTGATTACATTTAAATTTAAGTTGGAACATCTCCGCATTCTGCTTAAGGAGGTATTATCCACTCTGGATGATTGTGACAAGTTGGTCATCCCAGAGAAACTATGTAAAATGGACAAGTTCCTAGAGGTGCCGGGGCTCCCAGAAGCTTTTCCTATACCCAAGCGGGTGGCGGACATTGTTAATAAAGAATGGGAAAGGCCCGGTATTCCTTTCGTCCCTCCCCCCATATTTAAAAAATTGTTTCCTATGGTCGACCCCAGAAAGGACTTATGGCAGACAGTCCCCAAGGTCGAGGGAGCGGTTTCCACTTTAAACAAACGCACCACTATACCCATAGAGGATAGTTGTGCTTTCAAAGATCCTATGGATAAAAAATTAGAAGGTTTGCTTAAAAAGATGTTTGTTCAGCAGGGTTACCTTCTACAACCAATTTCATGCGTTGTCCCTGTCGCTACAGCCGCATGTTTCTGGTTCGATGAGCTGATAAAGGCGGTCGATAGTGTTTCTCCTCCTTATGAGGAGATTATGGACAGAATCAATGCTCTCAAATTGGCTAATTCTTTTACCCTAGACGCCACTTTGCAATTGGCTAGGTTAGCGGCTAAGAATTCTGGGTTTGCTATTGTGGCGCGCAGAGCGCTTTGGTTGAAATCTTGGTCGGCTGATGCGTCTTCCAAGAACAAGCTACTTAACATTCCTTTCAAGGGGAAAACGCTGTTTGGCCCTGACTTGAAAGAGATTATCTCTGATATCACTGGGGGTAAGGGCCACGCCCTTCCTCAGGATCGGCCTTTCAAGGCAAAAAATAAACCTAATTTTCGTCCCTTTCGTAGAAACGGACCAGCCCAAAGTGCTACGTCCTCTAAGCAAGAGGGTAATACTTCTCAAGCCAAGCCAGCTTGGAGACCAATGCAAGGCTGGAACAAGGGAAAGCAGGCCAAGAAACCTGCCACTGCTACCAAGACAGCATGAAATGTTGGCCCCCGATCCGGGACCGGATCTGGTGGGGGGCAGACTCTCTCTCTTCGCTCAGGCTTGGGCAAGAGATGTTCTGGATCCTTGGGCGCTAGAAATAGTCTCCCAAGGTTATCTTCTGGAATTCAAGGGGCTTCCCCCAAGGGGGAGGTTCCACAGGTCTCAGTTGTCTTCAGACCACATAAAAAGACAGGCATTCTTACATTGTGTAGAAGACCTGTTAAAAATGGGAGTGATTCATCCTGTTCCATTAAGAGAACAAGGGATGGGGTTCTACTCCAATCTGTTCATAGTTCCCAAAAAAGAGGGAACGTTCAGACCAATCTTAGATCTCAAGATCTTAAACAAGTTTCTCAAGGTTCCATCGTTCAAGATGGAAACCATTCGAACTATTCTTCCTTCCATCCAGGAAGGTCAATTCATGACCACGGTGGATTTAAAGGATGCGTATCTACATATTCCTATCCACAAGGAACATCATCGGTTCCTAAGGTTCGCATTCCTGGACAAGCATTACCAGTTCGTGGCGCTTCCTTTCGGATTAGCCACTGCTCCAAGGATTTTCACAAAGGTACTAGGGTCCCTTCTAGCTGTGCTAAGACCAAGGGGCATTGCTGTAGTACCTTATTTGGACGACATTCTGATTCAAGCGTCGTCCCTTCCTCAAGCAAAGGCTCACACGGACATAGTCCTGGCCTTTCTTAGATCTCACGGATGGAAAGTGAACGTGGAAAAGAGTTCTCTATCTCCGTCAACAAGGGTTCCCTTCTTGGGAACAATAATAGACTCCTTAGAAATGAGGATATTTCTGACAGAGGCCAGAAAAACAAAGCTTCTAGACTCTTGTCGGATACTTCATTCCGTTCCTCTTCCTTCCATAGCTCAGTGCATGGAAGTGATCGGGTTGATGGTAGCGGCAATGGACATAGTTCCTTTTGCGCGCATTCATCTAAGACCATTACAACTGTGCATGCTCAGTCAGTGGAATGGGGATTATACAGACTTGTCTCCGAAGATACAAGTAAATCAGAGGACCAGAGACTCACTCCGTTGGTGGCTGTCCCTGGACAACCTGTCTCAAGGGATGACATTCCGCAGACCAGAGTGGGTCATTGTCACGACCGACGCCAGTCTGATGGGCTGGGGCGCGGTCTGGGGATCCCTGAAAGCTCAGGGTCTTTGGTCTCGGGAAGAATCTCTTCTACCGATAAATATTCTGGAACTGAGAGCGATATTCAATGCTCTCAAGGCTTGGCCTCAGCTAGCGAGGGCCAAGTTCATACGGTTTCAATCAGACAACATGACAACTGTTGCGTACATCAACCATCAGGGGGGAACAAGGAGTTCCCTAGCGATGGAAGAAGTGACCAAAATCATTCTATGGGCGGAGTCTCACTCCTGCCACCTGTCCGCTATCCACATCCCAGGAGTGGAAAATTGGGAAGCGGATTTTCTGAGTCGTCAGACATTGCATCCGGGGGAGTGGGAACTCCATCCGGAAATCTTTGCCCAAGTCACTCAGCTGTGGGGCATTCCAGACATGGATCTGATGGCCTCTCGTCAGAACTTCAAAGTTCCTTGCTACGGGTCCAGATCCAGGGATCCCAAGGCGGCTCTAGTGGATGCACTAGTAGCACCTTGGACCTTCAAACTAGCTTATGTGTTCCCGCCGTTTCCTCTCATCCCCAGGCTGGTAGCCAGGATCAATCAGGAGAGGGCGTCGGTGATCTTGATAGCTCCTGCGTGGCCACGCAGGACTTGGTATGCAGATCTGGTGAATATGTCATCGGCTCCACCTTGGAAGCTACCTTTGAGACGAGACCTTCTTGTTCAGGGTCCGTTCGAACATCCGAACCTGGTTTCACTCCAGCTGACTGCTTGGAGATTGAACGCTTGATCTTATCGAAGCGAGGGTTCTCGGATTCTGTTATCGATACTCTTGTTCAGGCCAGAAAGCCTGTAACTAGAAAGATTTACCACAAAATTTGGAAAAAATATATCTGTTGGTGTGAATCTAAAGGATTCCCTTGGGACAAGGTTAAGATTCCTAAGATTCTATCCTTCCTTCAAGAAGGATTGGAAAAAGGATTATCTGCAAGTTCCCTGAAGGGACAGATTTCTGCCTTGTCTGTGTTACTTCACAAAAAGCTGGCAGCTGTGCCAGATGTTCAAGCCTTTGTTCAGGCTCTGGTTAGAATTAAGCCTGTTTTCAAACCTTTGACTCCTCCTTGGAGTCTCAATTTAGTTCTTTCAGTTCTTCAGGGGGTTCCGTTTGAACCCTTACATTCCGTTGATATTAAGTTATTATCTTGGAAAGTTTTGTTTTTAGTTGCAATTTCTTCTGCTAGAAGAGTTTCAGAATTATCTGCTCTGCAGTGTTCTCCTCCTTATCTGGTGTTCCATGCAGATAAGGTGGTTTTACGTACTAAACCTGGTTTTCTTCCAAAAGTTGTTTCTAACAAAAACATTAACCAGGAGATTATCGTACCTTCTCTGTGTCCGAAACCAGTTTCAAAGAAGGAACGTTTGTTGCACAATTTGGATGTTCGCGCTCTAAAATTCTATTTAGAAGCTACAAAGGATTTTAGACAAACATCTTCCTTGTTTGTTGTTTATTCCGGTAAAAGGAGAGGTCAAAAAGCAACTTCTACCTCTCTCTCTTTTTGGATTAAAAGCATCATCAGATTGGCTTACGAGACTGCCGGACGGCAGCCTCCCGAAAGAATCACGGCTCATTCCACTAGGGCTGTGGCTTCCACATGGGCCTTCAAGAACGAGGCTTCTGTTGATCAGATATGTAGGGCAGCGACTTGGTCTTCACTGCACACTTTTACCAAATTTTACAAGTTTGATACTTTTGCTTCTTCTGAGGCTATTTTTGGGAGAAAGGTTTTGCAAGCCGTGGTGCCTTCCATTTAGGTGACCTGATTTGCTCCCTCCCTTCATCCTTGTCCTAAAGCTTTGGTATTGGTTCCCACAAGTAAGGATGACGCCGTGGACCGGACACACCTATGTTGGAGAAAACAGAATTTATGTTTACCTGATAAATTACTTTCTCCAACGGTGTGTCCGGTCCACGGCCCGCCCTGGTTTTTTTAATCAGGTCTGATAATTTATTTTCTTTAACTACAGTCACCACGGTACCATATGGTTTCTCCTATGCAAATATTCCTCCTTAACGTCGGTCGAATGACTGGGGTAGGCGGAGCCTAGGAGGGATCATGTGACCAGCTTTGCTGGGCTCTTTGCCATTTCCTGTTGGGGAAGAGAATATCCCACAAGTAAGGATGACGCCGTGGACCGGACACACCGTTGGAGAAAGTAATTTATCAGGTAAACATAAATTCTGTTTTTACTGTAATTTTTTTCAAAGGCCAAACTTCCTACTCCATTTATTATATGTATGTTACTGGAGTAGACAGCTACATTTGCATTGGTTTTCAGTACCTTCTTAAATCTCTTATCTTCTGCTGGGGCCAATTAGGGACGTCTATAAATGAGCTCATACAGCAGTCAAACAATGACTGGCTTGAGAAATCTGGTTTATGAATTTCTAAGTCTTGTGTAAATTAGGAAAACCCACACTATTCAGAGTTAAAGGGACAGTCAACACCAAAATTGTTATTGTTTAAAAAGATAGATAATGCCTTTACTACCCAAATTCCCAGCTTTGCACAACCAACATTGTTATATTAATATACTTTATAACATTTAAAACCTCTAAATTTCTGCCTGTTTCTAGACCACTACAGACAGCCTCTTATTTATTTTTATTTGCTTTTCCCAACAAGGGACTGCTAATCCATGTGTACCATATAGATAACATTGTGCTCACGTCCATGGAGTTGTGGATTACACTGCACTGATTGGCTAAAATGCAAGTCAATAGATAAAAAATAAATAGCCATGTGATTAGGGGGCTGTCAAAAGAGGCTTAGATACAAGGTAATCACAGAGGTTAAAAGCAAATTAATATAACTCTATTGGCTGTGCAAAACTGGGGAATGGGTAATAAGGGGATTATCTATCTTTTTAAACAATAACAATTTTGGAGATGACTGCCCCTTTAAATGACCACTAAATACAGTAGATGTGAATGACTGACGTATACACCATAAAAAGACAATGTAATAGCACTTGCTTTAAATGAGCAGTAGAATATTTTCTCGCAAATTTTAAAGTTAATCCAATTTTCTCTCCCCGGTATCATGGGGCAGCCATCAGCCAATCACAAAATGCATATACACATATACAGTGCACTTTTGCAAATGCTCAGAGATTGTGCATTTATAAAGAATGTGCACATTTTGATAATGGAACTATGTTGGAAAGTTTTTTTTTAAATTGCCTGCTTTATCTGAATCATAGTGGCCCTTTAATTTACAGGAAAAGGGTGCGAATAAAATGCAGTGTATTTTCACCATTTAACTACACATATTTAAGCATTTTATATTATAATATCAAGTGTTTTATATCCCTGTAATACCCTTAAAACCTATTGAGTTAAACGACTGATTGTGCTGTTACCTCAAATCATTTTCTTCTACATGAGAATTCAGTTCTGTAAACATTTTAAAGTTATATTTAATGCTTCTAGGTAGAAATACTATCTTTTCATTCTGTGGAACTTTAAAGGTACCTTGAGGTCCATTGTTCTTCGTTGTATCAAAAAAGACATTTCTAACCCCTTTCTTTTTTTAGAAAATACATTTAATGCCATTAAAAGGACATTGTACTGTATATGAAATAGCTGTCTTTGCTCATTGAAAACACAGCCCATTTTAAAAGAGCAATATAAAATTATTATTTTAGTATCTGTTACTTTTGTTTAGAGAATACGAAAGTATTCATATTTTCAGCATATGTGGTATTTTTATAACATTTCAAATGACAAAGTAAAGTTAAAGGAGCTTTCTCCAACATAGGTGTGTCCGGTCCACGGCGTCATCCTTACTTGTGGGATATTCTCCTCCCCAACAGGAAATGGCAAAGAGCCCAGCAAAGCTGGTCACATGATCCCTCCTAGGCTCCGCCTTCCCCAGTCATTCTCTTTGCCGTTGTACAGGCAACATCTCCACGGAGATGGCTTAGAGTTTTTTAGTGTTTAACTGTAGTTTTTATTATTCAATCAAGAGTTTGTTATTTTAAAATAGTGCTGGTATGTACTATTTACTCTGAAACAGAAAAGAGATGAAGATTTCTGTTTGTAAGAGGAAAATTATTTTAGCAACCGTTACTAAAATCGATGGCTGTTTCCACACAGGACTGTTGAGAGGAATTAGCTTCAGTTGGGGGAACAGTGAGCAGACTTTTGCTGCTTGAGGTATGACACATTCTAACAAGACGATGTAATGCTGGAAGCTGTCATTTTCCCTATGGGATCCGGTAAGCCATTTTTATTACAGACAGAAAAAAAGGGCTTCACAAGGGCTTTTTAAGACTGTAGACATTTTCTGGGCTAAATCGATTTATATATAAACATATTTTATACTCCATAGCCTTGAGGAATTATTTTAATCGTGGGAATTTTGTAAAATAACCGGCAGGCACTGTATTGGACACCTTATTCTCTAGGGGCTTTCCCTAATCATAGGCAGAGTCTCATTTTCGCGCCTGTATTGCGCACTTGTTTTTGAGAAGCATGACATGCAGATGCATGTGTGAGGAGCTCTGATACATAGAAAAGACTTTCTGAAGGCGTCATTTGGTATCGTATTCCCCTTTGGGCTTGGTTGGGTCTCAGCAAAGCAGATACCAGGGACTGTAAAGGGGTTAAATATAAAAACGGCTCCGGTTCCGTTATTTTAAGGGTTAAAGCTTCCAAATTTGGTGTGCAATACTTTTAAGGCTTTAAGACACTGTGGTGAAATTTTGGTGAATTTTGAACAATTCCTTCATACTTTTTCGCAATTGCAGTAATAAAGTGTGTTCAGTTTAAAATTTAAAGTGACAGTAACGGTTTTATTTTAAAACGTTTTTTGTACTTTGTTATCAAGTTTATGCCTGTTTTAACATGTCTGAACTACCAGATAGACTGTGTTCTGAATGTGGGGAAGCCAAGGTTCCTTCTCATTTAAATAGATGTGATTTATGTGACACAAAATTTAGAGAAAATGATGCCCAAGATGATTCCTCAAGTGAGGGGAGTAAGCATGGTACTGCATCATCCCCTCCTTCGTCTACACCAGTCTTGCCCACACAGGAGGCCCCTAGTACATCTAGCGCGCCAATACTCCTTACTATGCAACAATTAACGGCTGTAATGGATAATTCTATCAAAAACATTTTAGCCAAAATGCCCACTTATCAGCGAAAGCGCGACTGCTCTGTTTTAGAAAATACTGAAGAGCATGAGGACGCTGATGATATTGTTTCTGAAGGGCCCCTACACCAGTCTGAGGGGGCCAGGGAGGTTTTGTCTGAGGGAGAAATTTCAGATTCAGGGAAAATTTCTCAACAAGCTGAACCTGATGTGATTACATTTAAATTTAAGTTGGAACATCTCTGCGCTCTGCTTAAGGAGGTGTTATCCACTCTGGATGATTGTGAGAATTTGGTCATTCCAGAGAAACTATGTAAAATGGACAAGTTCCTAGAGGTCCCGGGGCCCCCCGAAGCTTTTCCTATACCCAAGCGGGTGGCGGACATTGTAAATAAAGAATGGGAAAGGCCCGGTATACCTTTCGTCCCTCCCCCCATATTTAAAAAATTGTTTCCTATGGTCGACCCCAGAAAGGACTTATGGCAGACAGTCCCCAAGGTCGAGGGGGCGGTTTCTACTCTAAACAAACGCACCACTATACCCATAGAAGATAGTTGTGCTTTCAAAGATCCTATGGATAAAAAATTAGAAGGTTTGCTTAAAAAGATGTTTGTTCAGCAAGGTTACCTTCTACAGCCAATTTCATGCATTGTCCCTGTCACTACAGCCGCGTGTTTCTGGTTCGATGAGCTAGAAAAAGCGATCATTAATAATTCTTCTTCTTATGAGGAGATTATGGACAGAATTCGTGCTCTCAAATTGGCTAATTCTTTCACCCTAGACGCCACTTTGCAATTGGCTAGGTTAGCGGCGAAAAATTCTGGGTTTGCTATTGTGGCGCGCAGAGCGCTTTGGTTAAAATCTTGGTCAGCGGATGCGTCTTCCAAGAACAAATTGCTTAACATTCCTTTCAAGGGGAAAACGCTGTTTGGCCCTGACTTGAAAGAGATTATCTCTGATATCACTGGGGGCAAGGGCCACGCCCTTCCTCAGGATAGGTCTTTCAAGGCCAAAAATAAACCTAATTTTCGTCCCTTTCGCAGAAACGGACCAGCCCCAAGTGCTACGTCCTCTAAGCAGGAGGGTAATACTTCTCAAGCCAAACCAGCCTGGAGACCAATGCAAGGCTGGAACAAAGGAAAGCAGGCCAAGAAACCTGCCACTGCTACCAAGACAGCATGAGATGTTGGCCCCCGATCCGGGACCGGATCTGGTGGGGGGCAGACTCTCTCTTTTCGCTCAGGCTTGGGTAAGAGATGTTCTGGATCCTTGGGCGCTAGAAATAGTCTCCCAAGGTTATCTTCTGGAATTCAAGGGGCTTCCCCCAAGGGGGAGGTTCCACAGGTCTCAATTGTCTTCAGACCAATCTTAGATCTCAAGATCCTAAACAAGTTTCTCAAGGTTCCATCGTTCAAAATGGAAACCATTCGAACAATTCTTCCTTCCATCCAGGAAGGTCAATTCATGACCACGGTGGATTTAAAGGATGCGTATCTACATATTCCTATCCACAAGGAACATCATCGGTTCCTAAGGTTCGCATTCCTGGACAAGCATTACCAGTTTGTGGCACTTCCGTTCGGATTAGCCACTGCTCCAAGGATTTTCACAAAGGTACTAGGGTCCCTTCTAGCGGTACTAAGACCAAGGGGCATTGCAGTAGTACCTTACTTGGACGACATTCTGATTCAAGCGTCGTCCCTTCCTCAAGCAAAGGCTCACACGGACATTGTCCTGGCCTTTCTCAGATCTCACGGATGGAAAGTGAACGTAGAAAAGAGTTCTCTATCTCCGTCAACAAGGGTTCCCTTCCTGGGAACAATAATAGACTCCTTAGAAATGAGGATTTTTCTGACAGAGGCCAGAAAAACAAAACTTCTGAACTCTTGTCAAATGCTTCATTCTGTTCCTCTTCCTTCCATAGCGCAGTGCATGGAAGTAATAGGTTTGATGGTAGCGGCAATGGACATAGTTCCTTTTGCGCGCATTCATCTAAGACCATTACAACTGTGCATGCTCAGTCAGTGGAATGGGGACTATACAGACTTGTCTCCGACGATACAAGTAAATCAGAGGACCAGAGATTCACTCCGTTGGTGGCTGTCCCTGGACAACCTGTCACAGGGGATGAGCTTCCGCAGACCAGAGTGGGTCATTGTCACGACCGACGCCAGTCTGGTGGGCTAGGGCGCGGTCTGGGGACCCCTGAAAGCTCAGGGTCTTTGGTCTCGGGAAGAATCTCTTCTACCGATAAATATTCTGGAACTGAGAGCGATATTCAATGCTCTCAAGGCTTGGCCTCAGCTAGCAAAGGCCAAGTTCATACGGTTTCAATCAGACAACATGACAACTGTTGCGTACATCAACCATCAGGGGGGAACAAGGAGTTCCCTGGTGATGGAAGAAGTGACCAAAATCATTCAATGGGCGGAGACTCACTCCTGCCACTTGTCTGCAATCCACATCCCAGGAGTGGGAAATTGGGAAGCGGATTTTCTGAGTCGTCAGACATTTTCATCCGGGGGAGTGGGAACTCCATCCGGAAATCTTTGCCCAAATTACTCAACTGTGGGGCATTCCAGACATGGATCTGATGGCCTCTCGTCAGAACTTCAAGGTTCCTTGCTACGGGTCCAGATCCAGGGATCCCAAGGCGACTCTAGTAGATGCACTAGTAGCACCTTGGACCTTCAAACTAGCTTATGTATTCCCGCCGTTTCCTCTCATCCCCAGGCTGGTAGCCAGGATCAATCAGGAGAGGGCATCGGTGATCTTGATAGCTCCTGCATGGCCACGCAGGACTTGGTATGCAGACCTGGTGAATATGTCATCGGCTCCACCATGGAAGCTACCTTTGAGACGAGACCTTCTTGTTCAAGGTCCGTTCGAACATCCGAATCTGGTCTCACTCCAACTGACTGCTTGGAGATTGAACGCTTGATCTTATCAAAGCGAGGATTCTCAGATTCTGTCATTGATACTCTTGTTCAGGCCAGAAAGCCTGTAACTAGAAAAATTTACCACAAAATATGGAAAAAATATATCTGTTGGTGTGAATCTAAAGGATTCCCTTGGGACAAGGTTAAGATTCCTAAGATTCTATCCTTTCTTCAAGAAGGTTTAGAGAAAGGATTATCTGCTAGTTCCTTGAAGGGACAGATTTCTGCCTTGTCTGTGTTACTTCACAAAAAGCTGGCAGCTGTGCCAGATGTTCAAGCCTTTGTTCAGGCTCTGGTTAGAATCAAGCCTGTTTACAAACCTTTGACTCCTCCTTGGAGTCTCAATTTAGTTCTTTCAGTTCTTCAGGGGGTTCCGTTTGAACCCTTACATTCCGTTGATATTAAGTTATTATCTTGGAAAGTTTTGTTTTTGGTTGCAATTTCTTCTGCTAGAAGAGTTTCAGAATTATCTGCTCTGCAGTGTTCTCCTCCTTATCTGGTGTTCCATGCAGATAAGGTGGTTTTACGTACTAAACCTGGTTTTCTTCCGAAAGTTGTTTCTAACAAAAACATTAACCAGGAGATAGTCGTGCCTTCTTTGTGTCCGAATCCAGTTTCAAAGAAGGAACGTTTGTTGCACAATTTGGATGTTGTTCGTGCTCTAAAATTCTATTTAGATGCTACAAAGGATTTTAGACAAACATCTTCCTTGTTTGTTGTTTATTCTGGTAAAAGGAGAGGTCAAAAAGCAACTTCTACCTCTCTCTCTTTTTGGATTAAAAGCATCATCAGATTGGCTTACGAGACTGCCGGACGGCAGCCTCCTGACAGAATCACAGCTCATTCCACTAGGGCTGTGGCTCCCACATGGGCCTTCAAGAACGAGGCTTCTGTTGATCAGATATGTAAGGCAGCGACTTGGTCTTCACTGCACACTTTTACTAAATTTTACAAGTTTGATACTTTTGCTTCTTCTGAGGCTATTTTTGGGAGAAAGGTTTTGCAAGCCGTGGTGCCTTCCATCTAGGTGACCTGATTTGCTCCCTCCCTTCATCCGTGTCCTAAAGCTTTGGTATTGGTTCCCACAAGTAAGGATGACGCCGTGGACCGGACACACCTATGTTGGAGAAAACAGAATTTATGTTTACCTGATAAATTACTTTCTCCAACGGTGTGTCCGGTCCACGGCCCGCCCTGGTTTTTTAATCAGGTCTGATAATTTATTTTCTTTAACTACAGTCACCACGGTATCATATGGTTTCTCCTATGCAAATATTCCTCCTTTACGTCGGTCGAATGACTGGGGAAGGCGGAGCCTAGGAGGGATCATGTGACCAGCTTTGCTGGGCTCTTTGCCATTTCCTGTTGGGGAGGAGAATATCCCACAAGTAAGGATGACGCCGTGGACCGGACACACCGTTGGAGAAAGTAATTTATCAGGTAAACATAAATTCTGTTATTTGTAAACATTGTAGTGGTTAATGGCTCACTGGAACCAGAAGGTAAATTGATCACTGGAAACACAATAAATGGGATTCAAATTTAGTGCAATCTCCCTTTAGAGGAACATTAAAGTAAATATGAACTTTTCAGTTTAATAGCGTTTTTACTTCATTATCTTGGTGTCCTTTGTCGAAAAGCATACATAGGTAGGCTTAGGAGCACCAATGCAGTACTGGAAGATTTATTCCCCTAGCTCACAGTAGTACATTGTTGCTCTGAAGATTATATTAATTTTGTGTTTATTCCATTTTGCAGGTATTAAACACAGTTATATGCAAGCAATAGTGCAATCATAAAATTTATTTTCAACATTTTTACATTTATTAATTCCCTTTAAGCTTTCTTACTGACCGGTTCCTAACCTTGCACACCCTGCAGCATGTGTAACTCATAAGTGTCCAGGCAAACATGGCTTTGGTGGCAACCCTACCCACACTCTTTACAAAGGCAAAAAGTAATATCTGTAGGTTTTCAAAATGCTACAAAAATATAGCAAGAGATGATAAAATGTCCTTTTAACCAATCCAAAGCATGCATCCCAAATAGTGACGCAAATCTGTCTAAGAGGAATTTGAAGCAGAGCATTATACTGTAAGTTTTTCTCCTTTAATGTGTCCTGAACAATCTATTTTACCTGCTGTAATGTATTAAATTATTTTTCTTTATTTTGTCATTTGAAATAGCTGTTTTTGCCTGTTGATATCACCATATATACCGACGAATATGAATAATGCTGTATTCTCTAGCAGTGTTTCCCAACTCCAGTCCTCGGGATCCTTAAAGGGACACTGAACCCAAATTTTTTCTTTCGTGATTCAGATTGAGCATGCAATTTTAAGCAACTTTCTAATTTACTCCTATTATCAAATTTTCTTCATTCTCTTGGTATCTTTATTTGAAATGCAAGAATGTAAGTTTAGATGCCAGCCCATTTTTGGTGAACAACCTGAGTTGTTCTTGCTGATTGGTGGATACATTCACCCACCAATAAACAAGTGCTGTCCAGCGTCTGAACAAAAAAATAGCTTAGATGCCTTCTTTTTCAAATAAAGATAGCAAGAGAACGAAGAAAAATTGATAATATTAGTAAATTAAAAAGTTGCTTAAAATTGCAAAGAAAAAAAATTGTGTTCAGTGTCTCTTTAACAGGCCATATATTCATTATACCTTAACTAGAGCACAGGTGAAATAATCAGCTGATGGGTGAGCTGATTATTTTAGCTGTGCTCTAGATATTACAGTATATAATTAATATTTGGCCTATTAAGGGTCCTGCGGTCAGGGTTTGGAAAACACTGCTCTAAAGAAATCAGAGGCAGCTGCAGCCCAGTGGGGGGTTGGAGAGAAAGGTACTACCTATGTTTTCTTTTTAAAGAAGCAAAAATAACAGAAATAAATTGAAAAGTTGTTTAAAATTGCATATGTTATCTCAATAAGGAAAGTTGAACTTTGACCTTAGTGTCTCTTTTAATGTTGAATGTTGGAAATATAGACACACAGTCATGGCCAAAAAAATATCGGCACCCCTGCATTTCTGTCAGATAATTCACCACTTTGCCTAGAAAATTGTTGCAATTATCAATGTTTAGGCATTCTCATATTTATTTATTTTGTTTGTATTGGTATGACACAAAAAAGTGGAGAGAAAAAAGCCAAATCTGACACATTCCACGCAAAACTCCAAAAATGGACTGGTCAAAATTATTGGCACCCTCAATTTAATAATTGGTAGCACACCCCTTGGATAAAATAACTTAAATCAATTGCTTCCTGTAACCATCAATGAGTTTCTTACACCTCTCTACTGGAATTTTGGACTACTCTTCTTTTGCTGCTCCAGGCCTCTCAGATTGGAAGGGTTCTTTTTCCCAACTGCGGTTTTGAGATCTCTCCACAGTTGCTCTATGGGATGGAGATCTGGACTAATTGCTGGCCAGTTCAGTACTCTCCAGCGCTTTGCCTTAATCCATTAATGGGTGCTTTTTGACGTGAGCTTTAGGTCATTGTCCTGCTGTAAGACCCGTGACCTCTGGCAAAGACCCAACTTTCTGATACTAGGCCCTACAGTGCACCACAGAATTCTTTAGTAGTCATCAGATTTCATAATGCCATGCATTATTCTTTTCTTTAAAAGCCTCATTTCTTTTTCTGAAAACAGTAGAATGATGGGCTTTACCAAAAAGCTGTAATTTTGTTTCATCTGTCCACAGCACATTCTCCCAAAAGGTTTTTGGCTTCCTCCATGTAAGTTTTGGAAAACTCCACACAGGAACACAGGAACATTAAGATCTCTGGAGATGGACTTGTAACCTTGAGATTGTCCATGCTTTTCCACAATTTTTGTTCTCAAATCCTCAGGCAATTATTTGCTGCTCTTTCTCTTCTCCATGCTCAGTGGGGCACACAGACACACAACAGAAAGGTTGAGTACATTTTTCACCAATTTAACTGGTTGCCGGTGTAATTTCTATATTGCCAGCACCTGTTAATTGATACAGGTGAGTTTAATTACAAATTACAGGAGCATCACAAACTTGGAATGTAATTGTTTCTTACAATTTTGAGAAGGTGACAATAATTTTGTCCAGTCCATTTTTTGGAGTTTTGCGTGGAATTTGTCAGATTTGGCTCTTTTTTTTTTTTTCTCCACTTTTTTGTGTCATACCAGCACAAACAAAAGAAATAAACATGAGAATGTCTAAACATTTTTAATTGCAACAACAATTTTCTGGGTGAAGTGGTGCATTATCTGACAGAAATGCAGGGGTGCCAATATTTGTGGCCATGACTGTATGTATATATACATATATATGTGTGTGCGTTTTAATTGGATATCCTATCTGAACACCAATACGCAGCTGCTGATTGGTGCTACTACGCCATGTGTATGTATATGTGTGTGTATATATATATATATATTTATATATATATGCGTGCATGTATGTATATGTATATATATGTGTGTGTGTATGTATGTATATGTATATATATATATGTGTGTGTGTGTGCGCATGTATGTGTATATGTATGTATATGTGTATATATATATATATTTCTTCTGTTAAGTGTGATCAGTCCACGGGTCATCATTACTTGTGGGATATTAACTGCTCCCCTACAGGAAGTGCAAGAGGATTTACCCAGCAGAGTTGCTATATAGCTCCTCCCCTCTACGTCACCTCCAGTCATTCTCTTGCACCCAACGACTAGATAGGATGTGTGAGAGGACTATGGTGATATATTTAGTTTTTATATCTTCAATCAAAAGTTTGTTATTTTATAATAGCACCGGAGTGTGTTATTCCTTCTCTGGTAGAATTTGAAGAAGAATCTACCTGAGTTTTTCTATGATTTTAGCCGGAGTAGTTAAGATCATATTGCTGTTTCTCGGCCATCTGAGGAGAGGTAAACTTCAGATCAGGGGACAGCAGGCAGATTAATCTGCAAAGAGGTATGTAGCAGTTTATTATTTTCTGACATGGAATTGATGAGAAAATCCTGCCATACCGTTATAATGTAAACTCAGCCTTGAATGCAGTAGATGTAGCTGATATCAGGCTGTCATGTATGTATATTTTACACTTCAGTTTTCTGGGAAATGGTACTTCTCTGGCTTTTAAACTGTATACATAGACTTAACCTATTTTGCAGGGACTTGCAATAGGTTTTAAATGACAATTAATTATTGAGGTAAAATGTTTTTTTGCTGGCATGTAAAAACGTTTTTTTCTCTGAGGTACTGGGTGAAAAAATGTTTTGGGCACTTTTTTTCCACTTGGCAATAGTTTTGATTTAAATTAGAGCAGTTCACTGATCCCTCTCACTGTTATGTGTGTGGGGGAGGGGCCATTTTGGTGCTTTCACTATGCATCAGAAAAACTCAGTCAGAGGTTCATTTTCTTCCTGCATGTTCCGGTTCATCTCTACAGAGTTCAGGGATCTCAAGAGTCTTTTTTGAGGGAAGTAATCATACAGCAGAGCTGTGCTGATTGTATTGACTGTGATATAAAAAACGTTTATTTGTGTATTTATTTTTTTTTCTGCTGCCTGGGTTAGTTATCATTTGCTGAGGGGAACAATCCTTTGCTAAAACTGTATATTCTGACAAAGATTGATGCTATAACTTAATTATTTTATCTGTTATAATATTTTTCTGTGCTTCTTAAAGGCACAGTTCGTTTTCATATTATTTGTAAATTACTTTGAAAAGTATTTCCAAGTTGCTGTTTATTTGCTAGTGTGTTAAACATGTCTGATTCAGAGGAATATCTCTGTGCTATATGTGTTAATGCCAAAGTGGAGCCCAATAGAAATTTATGTACTAAATGTATTGATGCTACTTTAAAAAATAGTCAATCTGTACAAATTGAACATATTTCACCAAACAACGAGGGGAGAGTTATGCCGACTAACTCGCCTCACGTGTCAGTACCTGCATCTCCCGCTCAGGAGGTGCGTGATATTGTAGCGCCGAGTGCATCTGGGCGGCCATTACAAATCACATTACAAGATATGGCTACTGTTATGACTGAAGTTTTGGCTAAACTACCAGAACTAAGAGGTAAACGTGATCACTCTGGGATGAGAACAGAGTGCGCTGATAATGCAAGGGCCATGTCTGATACTGCGTCACAGTTTGCAGAACATGAAGACGGAGAGCTTCATTCTGTGGGTGACGGTTCTGATCCAAATAAACTGGACTCAGACATTTCAAATTTTAAATTTAAGCTTGAGAACCTCCGTGTGTTACTAGGGGAGGTATTAGCGGCTCTGAATGATTGTAACACAGTTGCAATCCCAGAAAAAATGTGTAGGTTGGATAAATATTTTGCGGTACCGACGAGTACTGACGTTTTTCCTATACCTAAGAGACTTACTGACATTGTTACTAAGGAGTGGGATAGACCCGGTGTGCCTTTCTCACCCCCTCCTATATTCAGAAAAATGTTTCCAATAGACGCCGCCACACGGGACTTATGGCAAATGGTCCCTAAGGTGGAGGGAGCAGTTTCTACTTTAGCTAAGCGTACCACTATCCCAGTGGAGGATAGCTGTGCTTTTTCAGATCCAATGGATAAAAAATTAGAGGGTTACCTTAAGAAAATGTTTGTTCAACAAGGGTTTATATTGCAACCTCTTGCATGTATTGCGCCTGTCACGGCTGCAGCAGCATTTTGGTTTGAGTCTCTGGAAGAGACACTTCAATCATCCACACTAGATGACATCACACACAAACTTAAATTCCTTAAGTTAGCTAATTCATTTATTTCAGATGCCGTAGTACATTTAACTAAACTTGCGGCTAAAAATTCAGGATTCGCCATTCAGGCACGCAGAGCTCTGTGGCTAAAATCCTGGTCAGCTGATGTTACGTCTAAATCTAAATTGCTTAATATTCCTTTCAAAGGGCAGACCTTATTCGGGCCCGGCTTGAAAGAGATTATTGATGACATTACAGGAGGTAAAGGTCATGCCCTGCCTCAGGACAAGGCCAAAGCCAAGGCTAGACAGTCCAATTTTCGTTCCTTTCGTAATTTCAAAGCAGGAGCAGCATCAACTTCCTCTGCACCAAAACAGGAAGGAGCTGTTGCTCGCTACAGACAAGGCTGGAAACCTAACCAGTCCTGGAACAGGGGCAAACAGGCCAGAAAACCTGCTGCTGCCCCTAAGACAGCATGAATTGAGGGCCCCCGATCCGGGACCGGATCTAGTGGGGGGCAGACTTTCCCTCTTCGCCCAGGCTTGGGCAAGAGATGTTCAGGATCCCTGGGCGTTAGAGATCATATCTCAGGGATACCTTCTGGACTTCAAATCCTCTCCCCCAAGAGGGAGATTTCATCTGTCAAGGTTGTCAACAAACCTAACAAAGAAGGAAGCGTTTCTACGCTGCGTACAAGATCTTTTATTAATGGGAGTGATCCATCCAGTTCCGCGGTTGGAACAAGGACAAGGGTTTTACTCAAATTTGTTTGTAGTTCCCAAAAAAGAGGGAACCTTCAGGCCAATCTTGGATTTAAAGATCCTAAACAAATTCCTAAGAGTTCCATCGTTCAAGATGGAAACTATTCGAACAATTTTGCCCATGATCCAAGAGGTTCAGTACTTGACCACAGTGGATTTAAAGGATGCTTACCTTCACATACCGATTCACAGAAGTCATTACCGGTATCTAAGGTTTGCCTTTTTAGACAGGCATTACCAGTTTGTAGCTCTTCCATTCGGACTGGCTACGGCTCCAAGAATCTTCACAAAGGTTCTGGGCACTCTTCTGGCGGTACTAAGACCGCGAGGAATTTCAGTAGCTCCGTACTTAGACGACATACTGATACAAGCTTCAAGCTTTCAAACTGCCAAATCTCATACAGAGATAGTACTGGCATTTCTAAGGTCGCATGGATGGAAAGTGAACGAAGAGAAAAGTTCTCTCTTTCCACTCACAAGAGTTCCCTTCCTGGGGACTCTGATAGATTCTGTAGAAATGAAGATTTACCTGACAGAGGACAGGTTAACAAAACTTCAAAGTGCATGCCGTGTCCTTCATTCCATTCAAGAGACCAGAAATTCTCTTCTATGGTGGCTTTATCGGCCACATCTGTCCAGGGGAATGCCATTCAGCAGGCCAGACTGGTCAATTGTAACAACAGACGCCAGCCTACTAGGTTGGGGCGCTGTCTGGAATTCTCTGAAGGCTCAGGGACTATGGAATCAGGAGGAGAGTCTTCTTCCAATAAACATTCTGGAATTGAGAGCAGTCCTCAATGCTCTTCTGGCTTGGCCCCAGTTAGCAACTCGGGGGTTCATCAGGTTCCAGTCGGACAACATCACGACTGTAGCTTATATCAACCATCAGGGAGGGACAAGAAGCTCCCTAGCAATGATGGAAGTATCGAAGATAATTCGCTGGGCAGAGTCTCACTCTTGCCACCTGTCTGCAATCCACATCCCGGGAGTGGAGAACTGGGAGGCGGATTTCTTAAGTCGTCAGACTTTTCATCCGGGGGAGTGGGAACTTCATCCAGAGGTCTTTGCCCAAATACTTCGACGTTGGGGCAAACCAGAGATAGATCTCATGGCGTCTCGACAGAACGCCAAGCTTCCGCGCTACGGGTCCAGATCCAGGGATCCGGGAGCGGTCCTGATAGATGCCTTGACAGCACCATGGACCTTCAGGATGGCTCATGTGTTTCCACCTTTCCCGATGCTTCCTCGATTGATTGCCAGAATCAAACAGGAGAAAGCATCAGTGATTCTAATAGCGCCTGCATGGCCACGCAGGACTTGGTATACAGATCTGGTGGACATGTCATTCTGTCCACCTTGGTCGTTACCTCTGAAACAGGACCTTCTG